>NC_080170.1:123085689-123195689 GCF_950295315.1 Erinaceus europaeus
AGAAAGACATGTGGAGAGAGAGAGAGAGAGAACCAGACATCACTCTGGTACATGTGTTGCTGGGGATTGAACTCAGGACCTCATGCTTGAGAGTCCAATGCTTTATCCATTGTGCCATATCCCCAGCCACTCAAACAAGGATTCTTACGCCAGTCCTTGCACTTTGTGCCTTGTGCGCTTAACCTGCTGCGCTACCGCCCGGCCCCCTATCCAATACTATTTTATAGCCACGTATCACTTCGAGACGCTTTGGTGGATAATGGCATGTACAAGGCTGGTTCCCGGGATAGCCCACGCAATCTAGGCAGGTTGTAGGCGATGCTGTTTTGGTTTGAACAGTGACACTCTACTTGTTCATACAAGGACCCAACTGACTAAGCACACATTTAGAACTCACCTCTGTTACTAAATTTGTGACTGTATTTTGTTCAAATGTCAAACTGGCCCAAGTCTTACCCATTGTGACCCTTCACGTGCTTGGCATTGGTGGAGGGAAACAACAAAGACAAAACAGGGTCAGAGGATAGCTCACCTGATAGCGCGTGTGTGGCCCAGCTTCAAACCCTGGGACCACATGGGAGTGTTACAGCACTGGGGGAAGCTCTCAGGCTGTGGTGTCTCTCCTTCTCCTCCTCTCTCTACCTGAAACAAGAATAAAAAATTCCAGGGAATAGGGACATCATACATACACAAGGAAACCCTGACACGAGACAAAAAATAAAATAAAGTAAAATAAAAGGCTGCTTACTGTGTGCAAGGCTGCTTTGGGTCCTCTTGTTCTGCTCCCCCCCTTAAATATATTTTTATTTGTTTATTGTGGATAGAGACAGAGAGAAATTGAGAGGTATGGGGGAGGGGCCAGGCAGGGGCACACCTAGTTGAGTGCACACATTACAGTGCACAAGGACCCAGGTTCAAGCTCCTGGTCCCCACCTGCAGGGGAAAAGCTTCACAAGTGGTGAAGCAGAGCTGCAAGTGTCTCTGTCTCTTTCCCTTTCTGTCTCCTCCTCCCCTTTCAATTTCTCTTTGTCCAATATTAAATAAATAAAAATATTTGAAAACAAGAGAGGGGTAAGGGGGAGATAAGGAAGCAGAGAGAGTGTGCTTCATCACTTGAACACAGCCCCTTGAGCACTGTAATGTGGGCACTCAGCCACACCCGTACCCTGTTCTCTTGTTCTAGTGGAGTTTAGGCCACAAAGGACCTGTGACCCAGAGGACCAGAAATCCAGGGTCTCCTAGCCAGACAGAGATGGGGCATCCATCACTAACTCCCTGGACCCCAGTTTCTTCCTTTGTAAAAAGAGGATAATGTCAGGGGTCGGGCGGTAGCGCAGTGGGTTAAGCTCTCCTGGCGCAAAGCACAAGGACCAGCGGAAGGATCCCGGTTCCAGCCCCCGGCTCCCCACCTGCAGGGGAGTCGCTTCACAGGCGGTGAAGCAGGTCTGCAGGTGTCTGTCTTTCTTTTTCCCTTCTATATCCTCATCTTCTCTTAATTTCTCTCTGACCTATCTAATAAAAAATTAGAGGGAGTCAGGCGGTAGCAGTGGGTTAAGTGCACGTGACACAAAGCGCAAGGACCGGCATAAGGATCCCGGTTAGAGCCCCCGGCTCCCCACCTGCAGGGGAGTCGCTTCACAGGCGGTGAAGCAGGTCTGCAAGTGTCTATCTTTCTCTCCCCCTCTCTGTCTTTCCCTCCTCTCTCCATTTCTCTCTGTCCTATCCAACAACAACGACATCAATAACAACGATAATAATAACCACAACAATGGTAAAACAATCAGGGTAACAAAAGGGGAAAAAAAATGGCCTCCAGGAGCAGTGGATTCGTGGTGCACGAGCCCCGGCAATAACCCTGGCGGCAAAAAAATTATAAATAAATAAATAAATATAGAAGAAAAAAAAGAGGATAATGTCATGGCTGGAGTCATCATTCATTAGAGGAATAACTTGTCATATATTTTCTTTAAAAAATTATTTTCTGTCATCTAGGAGATGGTGCAGTGGATAAAGCATTAGCCTCTCAAGCATGAGGTCCTGAGTTCAGTCCCCAGCAGCATATGTAGCAGAGTGATACCTGGTTCTTTCTCTCACCTCCTATCTTTCTCATGAATAAATACATAAAATATTTTTAAAAATAAAAGAAATTATTTTCTGGGAGTTGGGCGGGTAGCGCAGCGGGTTGGGTTAAGTGCATGTGGCGCGAAGCACAGGGACTGGAGTAAGGATCCCAGTTAGAGCCCCTGGCTCCCCACCTGCAGGGGAGTCTCTTCACAAGCGGTGAAGCAGGTCTGCAGGTTTCTGTCTTTCTCTTCCCCTTTCTGTCTTCCCTCCTCTCTCCATTTCTCTGTTCTATCCAACAACAACGACATCAATAACAACAATAATTATAACAATAAAAAAAGCGAGAGCAACAAAAAGGAATAAATAAATAAAAATATTCTTTCTCTTTTTTTTTTTTTGCCTCTAGGTGCCAGCACTACAAACACACCACTCCTGGCAGCCATTTTTTCCTTTTTTAAAAGATTTTTATTTATTAATAAGAAAGATAGAAGGAGAGAGAAAGAGAGAGAACAAAATGTCACTCTGGTATATGTGCTGCCAGGGATTGAACTTGGGACCTCATGCTTGAGGATCCAATGCCTTATCCACTGTGCCACCCTCTGTACCACACTTTTTTGTCTTTCCTTTTATTTTATTTATTTAAGAAAGGAGACATTAACAAAACTGTAGGATAAGAGGGGTACAGCTCCACACAATTCCCACCACCCGATCTCGCTATCCCATTCCCTCCCCTGATAGCTTTCCCATTCTCTATCCCTCTGGGAGTACGGACCCAGGGTTGTTGTGGGTTCTCCTTTCATTTTATTAGAGAAAACTTGAGAGAGGATGGGAAGACAGCGAGGGTAGAGAAAGACAGACACCTGCAGACCTGCTTCACCCATCATGAAGTGGACCCCCTGCAGGTGAGGAATGGGGGCTCAAACTGGGTCCTTGTATCCTTGTACTTGGTAATATGTGCACTTAACCAGTGTGCCACCAAAACTCATTTTCCTAAAAAAGGAAAGATTGGAGGGGCCTGGCAGTGGTGTACCCGGTTAAGCACACAGGTTGCCATGCACAAGGGCCTGGGTTCAAGCCCCCACTCCCCATCTGCAAGGGGAGGGAAGCTGCAAAAGGTCTGCAGGTGTCTCTCTGTCCCTCTCCCTCTCTGTCTCTTACTTCCCTCTCAATTTCTGGCTGTCTCTATCCAATAAATAAATAAAGATCATTAAAAAAGGAAAAGAAGGAAAAGAAAGATTGTGGGGTCAGGCGGTGGTGCAGCTGGTCAAGTGCACGTGTTATCATGTGGGAGGACCTGGGTTCAAGTACTTGCTCTCCACCTGCAGAGAGCATGCTTCAGGAGTGGTAAAGCAAGTACTGCAGGAGTTTTTCTCTCTCCTTCCCTCCTTCCCTCCCTCTCTCTCTCTTTATCTTACCCTTTCCTCGCAATTTCTCTTTGTCCTATCAAATAAAGGGGGGGAGGGAAAATGGCCACCTGGAGTGATGTACAGGCACCAAGCCCCGGTGATAACCCTGGTGGCAGTAAGAAGAAAGAAAGAAAGAAAGAAAGAAAGAGAGAGAGAGAGAGAGAGAGAAAGGAAGGGAGGAAGGAAAGGTTGCTAACTTCTCCCCTCCTTTTGCCTTTAATTTCATGTGATCATTTGTTTATTTTGAAGGAGCGAAGTTCTGGCTGGGCATGAAGGACTCAGCACCACATTTTCTTTCTTTCATGTGGACACAGAGAGGCAACACACTCCAATGAGGCACACTGCCACCTGTGCAGAGGGTCCTCATGTGGCAAGGAGGGCACCCTATCCGCTGAACTGCCTCACCCACCCTGTTGCTCTACCCTCCACCTCTCCCCATCAGGGTTAGTGCTGGGGCTTTGGTGCTTGTCCAACAAATCCACTGCTCCTGGCAGCCAGCCTCCCTCCCTCCCTCCCTCCCTCCCTTTCTTTCTTTCTTTAGTTTTCTTTCTGTTTTATTTGACAGGACAGAGAGATATTAAGAGGGGAGGGGGAGAAAGAGAGGGAGAGAGACATTCACAGACCTGCTTCACAGGATCCCCTGACAGGTGGGGACTTGAACTTGGATCCTTGGGCACGATAACATGAGTACTCAACTGAGAGTGCCCCTGCCCAGGTATATTTATTTATTTATTTTGTTCATCACTGAGGCTTCACTGCTCCAGGATAACTTTTTTTTTTTTAGATAGATTGAGACAGAGAGGCACTGATAGAGAGAGAGAGAGAGAGAGAGAGAGAGAGATGCACCAAAGCTTACTTCAATGCTTCAATGCTGTGGGGGGTTGAATTCAAATCTGGCTGGCACACGTGGCGAAGCAGCACACTACCCATTTGAGCTAGTTAACCTGCAAATATATATATTCACACATGTATATATATATTAAAGAGCTGTTTACATCTCTTTCATGAGATCAAGAATTTTATATATGGAGGGGTCAGAGCACCTCTCTCTCTCTCCTCTGTAACACCCAGGAAGGAGCCTCAGGCATTCAAATCCCCCCACCCCCAAATCTGCTGTTTTTGAGGAGAAGGTGGGCGCTGACTGCCATCACCTTGGTTCTTTGTTTTAATCCATCAGTTTCAGTGCAATCAGATCTGGTCCAGCTAAACCAGAGGGTTCAAGAAGCGAACCCTGTGAGTGACCCCGACCTGCCCCGCCCCAGCTCCCTCCCAGCCTGTCCCTTGCGGGTGACAACAGCAGCCTTGCTCGGGAGGGAGGGGCACAGTCCCCAGGATCTGAGGACAGTGATGCTCCCCCTACCCCAAGAAATAACTTTTTTTTTGCAAGCCCCTGATGAATAGGACAGGGTGATCTCACTGTGGCTCCACCCCATCCTGGGTTCCCTCGGCCCCTGGAGTCCAGCACCCAATGTTGAGGACCGGAGACTGGACCCCCAAGTTTCTCAGGCTGCATCCTCTGAAGTCCAGGACCCCTTGAGGGGTGAAGGTGAGATTCTCTGGACATCTGGGGACACAGAAACCAGAACCCGGCGGCCTGGGGTCCCCAGAACCTGCTAGAGTGGGGACCCTGAGGGCAGCCCGCAGCCCCCCAACCCCAGAGGGAGTTCAGGCCCCCTCTCTGCACTTCCCGTGTGGCCTCCCGCTGTTCCCTCCCTGGGCTTCCTGCGTCCCCTCCCAGAGGTCCCCACCTCTGCCCCCGCCCCCGGGTGTCCCTCCCTCCCGGTCCTCTGTCCCCTCCCCGCCCAGTTTAAACCCGCGCTCAGCGGGTCGCAGAGCCACCATGGACCCCGAGGCTACACGCGCACACGTCTGGCCCCTCGGTCCCCGCAGGCCACCGCCGGCCGTCCCCGACAGGTGAGGACAGGTGAGGGTGACCTTGGGGTGCGTGCAAAGGCAGGACTTGGGTGGGGGTTGGCATCGCTGCAGGCGCGCCCAGGGACCCAGGGACCGTCACTCCAAGGCCTGGAGGTTGGGGACGGACAGAGGAGGGCCAGACCAAGGGCACTTTGTTTGACAGACCTGAAACCCACCCGGGAGTCCTTCTAGGACACTTACACTCCTTTCATTTTTTAATTGATTTTTAATCATGTTTAATATTTACTTATTTGATAAGGACTGAAAGAAATTGAAAGGAGGTAGGAAGAGAGTTAGAGAGGCACCTGCAGCCCTGCCTCACCCCTGGTGGTGCTTTCCCTGTGCAGGTGGGGACTGGGGGCTTGAACCTGGGTCCTCGTGCATGGTAATGTGTGTGCTCAATCAGGTGCACCACTGCCTGGTCCCTTATTTTATTTTTATCATATTATAAGATTTATTTACAATAGAGACGGGAAGAGGAGGAGAGAGAGAGAGAGAGAGAGAGAAGTAGAACATCACCCTGGTGCATACAAGCCAAGGAACTGAACCATGTCCACTGCACCATCTCCCCAGCTTCTCATACTCTTTTAATTTTTTTTATTTATGTTATTTATTGGATGTGTGTGAGGGAGAGAGGCCAGAGTTTGCAGCTCCCAGGATCAAACTGGGAACCTCCGGTGTGCAAGTGAGGAGCTCTACCAGCTAAGCTCTCTCTCCTTGATGTCTTTGTTTGCCTAGTGCTGGGGACTTTGTGGCAAAGTCTAGAGCAATCAAATTAGCCTGGAAGGACAATTAAGGTGTGTGTGTGTGGCAGGAAGGAGACACTAACTGTCCCCGTTTGATGGGGACACCTCTGTCACCGCATTTCTGTGGCCAGGGTCCTCTTGTAATGAGGAAATTAGCAGGGACCAGCCCCTGTGAGGACCCTGAAGGCAGGCCTGGGGAGAAATCTTCCCAGCATGCCACCCCCCATTCTCTCACATCTGGGTCCTTCCCATTGCAGCCCTACCCTGTGGAGACCCTGGGTCCGGACAGCTCGAGATGCTGAGGTGAGGAGAGCCACAGGCCAGGTGAGGCCTGGTGTGGGTGTGTGGCCACTGGCCAGGGAGCAGGGAAAGTGGTGACATCTCTCTCTGCTGAGGGACACAGTTCTCTTCTGCTCCTTCCAGGGGATCCCCCAGGATGCTTTCCAGTAAGGGGGGGGGGGCAGACTGGGGTCATCTGTAGATTAGGCACCTGCCAGGCTTCTCCCCTCTGGAAAGCAGAAAACAAAGACAAAGACATGGCTCTTGAGTGGGCACTGGAAGGGGTTTCACTCACGCTGCAGTGGCAGGTGGAGAGAGGGGCTCCGATATGGGGTCCTGAGTGCCTCTGGGGAGGTTCTTGTTGTCTGAGCAAACACACCCCAGGAGGCTCTGTGGAAGCAGATCAATCTGCCACTGTTGTTTGTTTCCCTCCCCGATGGCTCTGCACTGAGAGAGGGAATGAGGGGCTGTCACAGAACTGATGGTTCCTGGGTTGTGTTTTGGGATGTTGGATTGATGAACCCTCACTGAAGCCAGCCCCCAGCCCCCAGCCCCCAGCCCCCAGCCCCCAGGAGTGGAAGTGCTGGGACCCACTCAGTGCAGGCACCTAGGGTCTGACGCACAGGCGTTTGCTTCTCGTCTTCTTGTGTAATATGGCAAGAAGCTCAGGTGTGAGGAAGTAGACATTTTCTGTCTTTTGACTCGACGTTGTCTGTGTTATTAAATAGGTCAGACAGTGGCCTGGGAGGTGGTGCGGTGGAAAAAAGTGTTCGACTTGGACCGTGAGATTCTGAGTTCAGTCCCTGGCATCCTGTGTGCCAGAGTGAGGCTCTCTGCTTTTTATTATTTCAAAACTATGTAAACCTTTAAAAAGTTTTATACAGATTTTAAACATGATTTTATTTGGGGGGGGCAGGTGGTGCATCAGGTTAAGCACACATCGTAGGAAGCACAGGGACCAGCACAAGGGTCCCGATTTGAGGCCACGGATCCCTATCTGCGGGCGGGGGGGGGGGGTGTTGCTTCACAAGTGGTGAAGCAGGTCTGCAGGTGTCACTCTGCCTCTTGCCCTCTCAGTCTCCCCCTCCTCTCTCATTTTCTCTCTGTCCTATTCAATGGGGGAAAAAAAAAGGTCACCAGGAGCAGTGGATTCGTAATGCAGACACTGAGCTCCAGCGATAACCCTGGAGGCAAAATAGATATCTATAGATACAGATACATAATTTTGTTCATTTTTTGGATAGACACAGAAAGAAGCTGAAAACGGAAGGGGAGATAGAGAGGGAGAAAGACAGACAGCTGCAGACCTGCTTCAACTTTTGTGAAGCTTCCCCCTGCAGGTGGGGAGCCAGGGACTTGAACCTAAATCCTTGAGTATTGAAGTATGTCAGAGCCATAATCTGATTCTCTCTCTCTCTCTTATTGATAAATAAATGGACATGCATCCTTCAGGAAATAACACTGCCATTATCTGTGCTACTTTTTTTTAAGATTAGGGGCCAGGCACAGATAATGGTAGTGTTATTTCTTGAAGGATGTATGTCCATTTATTTATCAATAAGAGAGAGAGAGAGAATCAGAGCATGGCTCTGACATAAAATACTGGTGATTGACCTCAGCCCTCGTGCTTTTAGGTCCAGTGCTGTAGTCACTGCGCCAGCTCCTGGGTCTCATGAGAATTTTAACTCAGCTGCTAGTAAGGAAAGAATGAGGTGAACAAGAATCATGTAAAAACTCTGAGGGATATGATTGTCTAAGGGCTTAATTAAAAAAATATATTTATTTTCCCTCTTATTGACCTTGTTTTTTTATTGTTGTTGTAGTTATTATTGTTGATGTTGTCACTGTTGTTGGATAGGACAAATAGAAATGGAGGGAGTCGGGCGGTAGTGCAGTGGGTTAAGCCACGTGACACAAAGCACAAGGACTGGCAGAAGGATCCCGGTTCGAGCTCCCCACCTGCAGGGGAGTCGTTCCACAAGTGGTGAAGCAGGTCTGCAGGTGTCTGTCTTTCTCTCCCCTTCTCTGTCTTCCCTCCTCTCTCCATTTTTCTCTGTCCTATCTAACAATAACGACATCAATAACAACAATAATAACTACAGCAATAAAAAGACAACAAGGGCAACAAAAGGGAAAATAAATAAAATTTAAAAACTTAAAAAAAAAAGAAATGGAGAGAGGAGGGGAAGACAGAGAGGGGAGAGAAAGACAGACACCTGCAGACCTGCTTCACCACCTGTGAAGCAACTGCCCTGCAGGTGGGGAGCCGGGGGGCTCAAACCGGGATCCTTACATCGGTCCTTGCGCTTTGTGCCACGTGCGCTTAACCCGCTGTGCTACCGCCCGACTCCCAGGGCTTCCTTTTTATAAGAGAAGGGAAGTGCTGGCATAAGATGGTGTATGTGTGTGGGGGGTGGCACCTGGCTGAGTACACATGTTACCATGAGCAAGGACTCGGGTCCAAGCCCCCAGGCCCCACCTGCAGGAGGGAAGCTTCTTCACTTGAGGTGAAATGATGCTACAGGTGTTTCTCTCTATCTTCCCTTTCACTCTCTGTCTCTCACTGTCTCTACTGAATAAAATAAAAATAAATAATTTTCAAAAATCGATTAACTAATTAATCTTATTGCCACCAGAGTTATTACGGAGACTCGGTGCTGGCACTATGAATCCACTGCTCCTGGTGGCCTTTCTTTTCTTTTTTTTTTCTCCTATTTTTATTTATTTATTTTACCAGAGCCCTGCTCAGCTCTGACTTATGGTGGTGCAGGGGCTAGAACCTGGGACTTTGGAGCCTCAGGCATGAGAGTCTCTTCGCATAACCATTATGCTATCTAGCCTTGCCCTTCCCCTTCTGTTTTTATTTGATAGGACAGAGAGTAACTGAGAGAGGAGGAGAAGGGGGAGGAGGAGAGAGAGAGAAAGGCACCTGCAGACCTGTCTCACTACTTGTGAGGCTTCCCCCGTGCCGATGGGGAGCCGGGTCTCGAAGTCGGGTCCTTGTGAATGGTAACGTGTGTGCTTAACTGGTCGTGTCCCAAAGTAAAGTATTCTTTAAAATGACAAAGGATGGTGTAGGAGATTGAAGCTGGGACTCCTGGGGTCCCAGCCGCACACGTTCTGAGCTCCACAACTGAGCTTTCCACATAGGGCATGAAGCACAAGGACCTTGTAAGGGTCTCGGTTCGAGCCCCGGGCTCTCAGGTGTCTGTCTTTCTCTCCTCCTCTCTGTCTTCCCCTCCTCTCTCCATTTCTCTCTGTCCTATCCAACAACAGCTATCACAACAATAACATGGGCAACAAAAATGGGGAAAATGGCCTCCAGGAGCAGTGGTTTCATAGGGCAGCAGTGCAGACACCAAACTCCACAGATAACCCTGGAGGGAAAAAACTGAACTTTCTCCCCGGTGCAGACTAGTACTTTAAGGTTGTAATGTAGATATTCTTAATCAGAGCCCTGCTCAGCTCTGGCTGATGGTGGTGCTGGGGACTGAACCTGGTACTTTAGAGTCGTAAAGCACTATGGTCCTTTGCAGAACCATTATGCTATCTCCCTCGGGGGGGGGGGGCGGTTTAGTTCAAATTGTTCTTACATGCAAAAGCTCCAAACAGTTCCTTCTTGTGCATTCAAACCCAAGTCCTTAAACTTAAGATACAGCAGTTGCCTGGGAGGGAGAGAGAATAAAGAAATTTATACTTATTTGGCGTTCCGCTAGAAGAAACAACCCTTCTTGCATCCTTTCTCCTCCTCGCCACTCCTCCTCCTCCCCTTTCCCCTCATCTTCCCTTCCTTCCCCCTCCTCCCTCTCCCCTTCTCCTCCCCTCCCCTCCTTTTCTCTTCCTTCCCTTTCCTCCCCTTCCCTTCCTCTTCCATTCCTTCCCTTCCCTCCCCTTCCCCTTTTTATCGTGCTGTGAGAAAACACGGTAGTTTGCAAGAAAACGTGAAACTGCACGAACCCACCCCATTCTTTGCGGGGATGGAGGTGCGGGTGCTCTCGGTCCTCCTTGCACCCTGTCACCCGGCCCAGCTCTTTGCAGACCCCGGAAGCACGGGATGCTCGGTGCAGGTGGGGGCGGCCAGGCTTGCAGGACCCCGAGCGCTCCTTGCTCAGCAGCGCCCTCTCGCGACAGAGCGGGAGACTCCCGGGCTGCAGGGTCCTGCGGAGGTTAAGGACAGAAACAAAGTCTCCGGAGGCCTGCACCCTGCGCTGTGTGTGGCTTCACTGTCACCCGTTCAGGGCCTCTGGCAGCCTCCGGGGGCTGTCCTCCTCCTAGGCTGGCAGGGGGAGCAGACACTCTGCACCCCAGGCTCGGCTCGCACCAGTTCTCTGACCCTTACTCACCTGTCAGTTCCCCACAGAGCTAGCTCTCTCTCTCTCTCTCTCTCTCTCTGAGATTATGTACTTTAAAATTTCCTTTTATCTCAAGCCTGCGGCTCTGAGGTCCCAGGTTCAATCCTAGAGCTGAGTAGTGCTCTAGTAAAATTAATAATAATAATAATAATAATTCTTGTAAATATATATATTTTAACATTTATTTATTCCCTTTTGTTGCCCTTGTCTTTTTAAAAATATTTATTTATTCCCTTTTGTTGCCCTAGTTGTTTTATTGTTGTAGTCATTGTTGGATAGGACAGAGAGAAATAGAAAGAGGAGGGGAAGACAGAGGGGGAGAGAAAGACAGATACCTGCAGACCAGCTTCACCGCTTGTGAAGCGACTCCCCTGCAGGTGGGGAGACGGGGGCTCGAACCAGGATCCTTATGCCAGCCCTGTGCTTTGCGCCACCTGCGCTTAACCTGCTGCGCTACCACCCGATTCCCTCTTTTAAATATATTTTAAAGTATAATATTTTGATTTTATTTTTCATTAAAATGAAAACTTCCATTTTTAAAAAATCTACTAGGGCAGACATAGAGAAATTGAGCAGGGATGGGGAGATAGGGAGAGAAAGAGAGACACCTGCAGACCTGCTACACCACCTGCGAAGTTAGTTTCCTCCTTCAGGTGGGCATCAGGGACTGGAACCAGGGTCCTTGCACATGGTAACATGTAAGCTCAGGCTAATCCTATTTTTTTTATATGGTGGTGCCAGGGACTGAACGCAGGGCTTCTGGGGCCTCAGGCAGGCCAGTCTGGTGTGCTACCTCTGTGAAGTCTCCCTCAGCCAACATTGTTTATATTTGTGTGAGAGAGACCAGAGCATGGGTAGGCTTTGGAGTATATGCAACCCAGGGATTGAACCTGCGGCCTCAGGCTCCCAAGTCCTGTGCCCCAATGCTGAGCTAGCTCCCTGGTCCTTCCCCTGGAGTCAGCGTGTGACCCTTCAGCCGCTTCTGTCACCCAGAGGGCTGTTTTGCTTTGGGACCTTGCACAGTTGTGACTTATCACACCCAGAGATGGTTTATTTAAAAGCCCCCAAAGACAGGTCCTGGAAAAGAGCTTTTGAAAAACGCGGTTTCCTGCAGCCTGGTTTTCGTTCTTATTTATTTATTTACTTATTCCCTTTTGTTGCCCTTGTTTATTGTTGTAGTTATTATTGTTGTTATTGATGTCGTCCTTGTTGGATAGGACAGAGAGAAATGGAGAGAGGAGGGGAAGACAGAGAGGGGGAGAGAAAGACAGACACCTGCAGACCTGCTTCACCGCCTGTGAAGCGACTCCCCTGCAGGTGGGGAGCCGGGGTTCGAACCGGGATCCTTATGCCGGTCCTTGTGCTTTGCGCCACATGCGCTTAACCCGCTGCGCTAACGCCCGACTCCCTGCAGCCTGGTTTTCTCACCCACAGCTCCCAGTGCTGGAAAAGCAGAAGTGGTGGGTTACGGTGGCATTTACAGGGATGCTCCCCCATGACAGAGAGGTCCCTTGTGGGTGGAAGGGACTCCTGGCCACGGATGACAGTCCTGGGAGCCCCTTCAGGTGGTGTCTGAGGGGTTTCGTTCCATTCCCACGCAATTCTTCCAATTCTTTGCAGACTTTATGGCCTGGGAGGGGAGGGGAGTCTCTGCATCCTGCCACCAATCCCTTGGGACAGCCCCCCACCCATGGTAATGGCCCCCACCCCTGGGGGTAGTGACAGGGAGTAGTCCGTCCTGCACTGGTGTTTGTACACTGAGCCTCCTTGGTCGTCTGTCTGTCTCTGTTTCTGTCTGTCTTTACAGCTGGAGCCCGGAGGTGACCAGCAACCTCCTGCATGCAAGGGGGCCTTTGGATTCCAACATCCTGTGAGGTAATGACATCACAGGGCAGGGACCATGCAGCTCACTGGCAGAGCTCAGGACTTGCAAGCGTGAGGCTCTGAGCTTGATCCCCGGCACCACGTGTGTCAGAGGGTGCATGACTTCCCATCCTCTCTTACTAAATACGTACATCTTTTGTTTTTTCTAAAAGGATCTATAATTCCCTTCTAATTTGAACACTCAGGTCCAGGGATGTAGCTCACTGTGCAGTGTGTTCTGCATGTGTGAGGCTGTGAGTTAGAGCTCCAGTTTTTTAAAAAATAGATGAAATGAGGGGGCCGAGCGGGAGCGCAGTGGGATAGGTGCACGTGGCACAGAGCACAACAACTGGCCTAAGGATCCCGGTTTGAGCCCCCGGCTCCCCACCTTCAGGGGGGTCGCTTCACAGGTGGTAAAGCAGGTCTGCAGGTGTCTGTCTTTCTCTCCCCGTCTTCCCCTCCTCTCTCCACTTCTCTCTGTCCTGTCCAACAACGACATCAATAACAACAATAATAACAGGAACGATGATAAACAAAAAGGGCAACAAAATGGGAAAAAAAATGGCCTCTAAGAACAGTGGATTCGTAGTGCAGGCACTGAGCCCCATCAATAACCATGGGGCTCAATGACCAAAAAAAAAAAAATAGATGAAGCAGAGGGCAGGGGCTTACTACTACAGCTAGTAGCGCACACAGGCCGCCGCGCACGAGGACCCCTGCTCAAGGCCCCGCTCCCCACCTGCAGGAAGAAAGCTTCTGGATCAGTGGAGCAGTGCTGTGGCTTCTCTCCTCTCTCCCTCTCTATTTCTGTCTCTATGAAAGAAAGAGAGTGGGAGTCAGGTGGTAGCGCAGCGGGTTACGTGCACATGGTGCAAAGCGCAAGGACCGGCGTAAGGATCCCGGTTCGAGCCCCCAGCTCCCCACCTGCAGGGGAGTCGCTTCACAGGCGGTGAAGCAGGTCTGCAGGTGTCTGTCTTTCTCTCCCCCTCTCTGTCTGCCCCTCCTCTCTCCATTTCTCTCTGTCCTATCCAACAACGACAACAACAATAACTACAACAACAATAATGACAAGGGCAACAAATGGGAAAATAATTAAATATAAAATTTTTTTAAAAAAGAGAGAAAGAAGGAAAGAAAGAGGGAAAGAAAGAGGGAGAGAGAGAGAGAGAGAGAGAGAGAGAGAGAGAAAGGAGGGGAAGGGGCCTGGCAGTGGCGCACCTGGTAGAGCACACGTTACCAGGTGCAAGGACCCGGTTTGAGCCCCTGCTCCCCACCTGCAGGGAGGAAGCTTCGTAAGTGTTGTAGCAGGGCTGCAGGTGTTTACATTTTATTGAACAGACAGAGAGAAATTGAGGGGAGGGGAGATAGAGAGCGAGAGAGAAAGACACCTGCAGACCTGTTTACCGCTCATGAAACATATCAAATGTATACTAAGACAGAATAAAGCAAATAAAGCAATGTCCAAGCAGTGGGAGTTTTCCAATTTATTGAAAAATAAAAAATTTTCCCTTTTGTTGCCCTTGTTGTTATTGCTGTCATCGTTGTTGGATAGGACAGAGAGAAATAGAGAGAGGGGGAGGGAAAGACAGACATCTGCAGACCTGCTTCATCACTTGTGAGGCAAGCCCCCTGCAGGTGGGGAGCTGGGGGCTTGAACCGGGATCCTTCTGTGGGTCCTTGAGCTTTGTGCCATGTGCACTTAACCTGCTGTGCTACCGCCCGGCCCCGAAGTTCTAATAAATTCTAAGCAGAGATGTTGGGCTTTATTCTACAATGAGTGGGGGCTCAAACCAAAAAAAAATTTTTTTTTGAAGTCTGAGCTGCTTTTTCTCTTAGCTGCAAAGTAAGAGAGATAACGCCCACACCAGAACTTCCTCCAGGTCCGTGGTGTCTCCCATATGGTACTGTGGCTCAAATCTGGACCACGTTCATAGCAAGGCACAGCCCCTGCCCAGTGCTCTGTCTCTCAGCCCCCACAGATGACCTGACCAATGGAGCTGGAGTTAAGGAATAGGTTTTTTATTTTATTTTATTTATTTATTTTCCCTTTGGTTGCCCTTGTTTTTATTGTTGTTGTAGTTATCATTGTTGTTGTTACTGATGTCATCGTTGTTAGATAAGACAGAGAGAAATGGAGAGAGGAGGGGAAGACAGAGACAGACACCTGCAGACCTGCTTCACTGCCTGTGAAGCTACCCCCCTGCAAGTGGGGAGCCGGGGGCTCAAACCAGGATCCTTACGCCGGTCCTTGCGCTTTGCGCCACGTGCGCTTAACCAGCTGCGCTACCACCCGACTCCCGGTTTTTTTTTTTTTTTGTAACTTATTCTAATGAGAGAGATACGGGGTGGGGGAAGAGACAGAGAGAGACCAGAGCCCTGCTCAGCTCTGGATGACAGTGGTGCTGGGGATTGAACTGGGAACTCAGAGACTCAGGCTGGAGAGTCTTTTGCAGAACCACTGTGCCGTCTCCGCAGCCCAAGAAGCGTTTTCAAGTTGGCTCAACCACTGTGTCTGTCCCCCGTCTCCCCCTTAGGCTGTACCTGCCCCTCTCCAAGCGCCAGGAGTGTCTGCAGAACTCAGGGGCCCAGGTGCTGGCCAGCTTTCCGGTCCAGGCCACCCTCCACTTCTACAACGACGCCTCTGACTCCGAGGAGGAGGAAGAAGAGGAGGACAAGCAGGAGGAAGCAGCCCAGGCCTGCCCAGCTCAGAGCCTCAGTGAGGCCAGGGGACCAGCAGAGGACAGGCAGGGCTGCTGAGCCAGCAGGCAGCTCTGCGGGGCGCCTTTCTGGGCACTAGGGGCCCTGGCCTTATTCCTCCAGCGTCCATTCCTGGGTGTCCCACCTCCAAGTGACAGTCAGCTGGCTCTCTGTCCCCTGCACCTGTGGTCTGGAGGGATAGCCATACCAGGAAGGACAGACACCCGATGCTCTGCTGGGTGGCAGCCACTTTGATGCCCTCTGCCCAGCACTGTACCCACAGCATGAAGACTGGCCTGCCTCCAGCTGCCACCTGCTGAGTACTGGGAAAAACAAACAAACAAACAAAGGTAGCCATTTGGAGAGGTACGAACAGCAGGTTTAATGAAGTCCTGGAAGCGACAGAAGCAGCTTGATTCTCAGGCCTCAAGGGTCGATAACTAAAGCCAAGTGCCACTGGGAGGAAGTAGGAGAGGACGGGCCTGATAGCAGCCCACCGCAGAATCATGTCTCTCACCGTCTGCCCTTCAGCCATCATCTCCTCAAACGCCTGCATCCAAAGTCCGGGTACCAGAAGGCACAGACCCCAAGAGAGAGCTGTTTCTGCCAAACAATGGCTCAAATATTTTGTTTTTTAAATGGGGGGATTAATGGTTTACAGTCATCAGTAAATACAGTTGTCGATACATGTGTAAAATTTCACAGTTTTCAGGAGTCGGGCGGTAACGCAGCGGATTAGGCAGACGTGGCACAAAGCGCAAGGACCAGCATAAGGATCCCGGTTCGAGCCCCCGGCTCCCCACCTGCAGGGCAGTTGCTTCACAGGCGGTGAAGCCGGTCTGCAGGTGTCTGTCTTTCTCTCCCCCTGTCTTCCCCTCCTCTCTCCATTTCTCTCTGTCCTATCCAGCAACGACATCAATAACAATAAAAACAAGGGCAACAAAAGGGAATAAATAAATAAGTAAATAAAAAAAATTCAGTTTTCTGCATGGTACTCTCTCCCACCCTAGGCTGTCCTCCACCATCAGACACCAGGACCGGAGAGCTCTCCCCTACCCCCCGCCCCCTTTATTTTGGGGCAATATAAGAAACCCAGTCCACATTCTGCTTGGTGTCTCCCCTTCTATTCTCATTTCCCAACTTCTGTCCATGAGTGAGGTCATCCCATCTTCATCCTTCTCTTTCTGGCTGTTCTCACTTCACATGATTCCTTCAGGCTCCATCCAAGATGAGGTGAAGGAGGTGAAGTCGCCATTCTTAATAGCTGAGTCGTATTCCACTGTGTATCTAGACCACCACTTTCTCAGCCACTTAGCTGGTGTTGGACACCTGAGTTACTTCCAGGCTTTGGCTGTTACAAATTGTGCTGCTGTGAACACAGGTGCACACAGATCTTTTTAGATGGGTGTGGGCTTAAATAGATTTCTAGATCTCAATTTATTAGTCTTTCGACACGTTCTATGCTAATACTAAAATACCGTGGCCCCAGCTCCCTCTTGGTTTATTGGCTCTGACAAGCAACAGGCATCATGAATATTCCCAACAACGAGTCTTCCACAGGTACTCCTCTGCCTGCCTTCTAGAAAGGACTCCAGGGCCAAAAGAACGTTCCTGCCTGCCAGTGCGGGTGGCTTCAACATAGCCCGTTCTCGACGGGGCGATGGCTTGTTCCGTTCTGGTCTGTCTGTGACCCAGCCAGC
The DNA here is from genome assembly GCF_950295315.1 of Erinaceus europaeus. Taxonomy (NCBI): domain Eukaryota; kingdom Metazoa; phylum Chordata; class Mammalia; order Eulipotyphla; family Erinaceidae; genus Erinaceus; species Erinaceus europaeus. The sequence goes on from NC_080170.1 coordinate 123,102,711, forward strand.
TCCAGCACTGTCCCGGCTGCAGTGACTGAACCTCACTACGGAGCTCTTGCTGGTTTCTTCTGAAGTGATGTGGATCTCTGAGCTGAGTGGTGGAGCGTCTGGTAGAGCACGTGCCTCACCATGTGAGAACCTGGTTCGAGCCCCAGCACTGCATGGGAGCAGCATGGATGGCACCACGGGGAGCCCAGTGGATGATGGGGCAGTGCTGTGGTCTTTCTTCTCTGTGTGCCTCTCTCCCTCTTTTCTCTCTCTCTGTTTCCCTCTCTCTCTAGGTTGAAGGAAAAACAGAAAGAATTGGGCTGAGGAAGGTGCTCAAGTGTTGTGTTGATGAGGCACTGAGTTCATTCCCTGGAAAAAAAGAGATAAGAAGGGGGGTTGGGCGGTAGCGCAGTGGGTTAAGCGCACGTGGCGCAAAGCGCAAGGACTAGCGGAAGGATCCTGGTTCGAGCCCCTGGCTCCCCACCTGTAGGGGAGTCGCTTCACAAGCAGTGAAGCAGGTCTGCAGGTGTCTGTCTTTCTTTCCTCCTCTCTGTCTTCCCAACCTCTCTCCATTTCTGTCCTTTCCAACAACAACATCAGTAACAACAATAACTACAACAATAAAAAAAAAAAGGGTAACAAAAGGGAATAAATATTTAAAAAAAAAAGAAAAAGCAATGTTGGGGCTGGGCAGTAGCGTGTCAGGTTAACGCACATTCTGCAATACTGAAAGACCCGTGTTCAAGCCCCCAGTCCCCACCTGCAGAGGGAAAGCTTCTTGAGTGGTAAAGCAGGGCTGCGGATATCTCTGTCTCTCTCCTTTCCTATCTCTCCCTTCCCTCTTGATTTCTGGCTGTCTCTATAAAATAAACAAATAAAGATGATTTTTTAAAAAACTAAAAGGAAAAGATTATAAAAAAGGACAACAAAAGGGAGTCAGGCAGTAGCGCAGCAGGTTAAGCTCACGTGGCACCATGGTGCAAAGCGCAGGGACCGGCATAAGGATCCCAGTTCGAGCCCCCGGCTCCCCACCTGCAGGGGAGTCGCTTCACAGGCGGTGAAGCAGGTCTGCAGGTGCCTGTCTTTCTCTCCCCCTCTCTGTCTTCCCCTCCTCTCTCCATTTCTCTCTGTCCTGTCCAACAACGACAACAACAAGAATGACTACAGCAATAAAACAACAAGGGCAACAAAAGGGAATAAATAAATATTATTTATTAGTTTATTTTATTTTTGATAGAGACTGAGAGAAATTGAAAGGGGAAGGGGGGGACAGAGACACCTGTAACCACGCTTCACTCACTTCACCCCCCTGCCGGTAGGGACTGGGGACTTGAACCAGGTCCTTGCACACTGTAATGTGTGCACTCAACAAAGTACACCGGCCCCATAGTGTGGTAGTATTTTATTTTATTTTATTTTTTATTTTGCCTCTGGGGTTATTGCTGGGGCTTGCAGCCTGCACCACAAAGCCACTGCTCCATTTGTTTCCTACTTTGTTATCCCTGTTACTGTTGCCACTGCTGCTGCTGTTGTTGGATAGGACAAAGAGAAATTGAGAGAGGAGGGGAAGATGAGAGGATGAGAGAAAGGCAGACACCTGCAGACCTGCTTCACCGCCTGGGAAGCGATTCCTGAACCAGGAGCCTTACGCTGGGCCTTGTGCATTGCACCACATACGCTTAACCCGCTGTGCTCCCGCCTGGCCCCAGGCTGCTGGTATTTTAATAGTCCTTTGATCATCAAGTCCTATGAGCATGTTTAATTTTCTAGCTTCAACTATTTCCCCCCCAAAAGGGAAAGCTCCGGTGCTATGGGTCTCTTTCTTCTGTCTAGCTAGCCAGCTGGCTAAGAAAATTGGCCCAGAGGGGTGAAATGGTGCATTTTCAAGGCCCCATCAGTACCACACAAAAACAAACAGAAACCACAACCACCAGATGTTTCAGAAAGATGTCACTAGAGGCCATGAATCATGTTCTAGAAATGCAAGTTCAAACCGCAGGGAGAGGTGATCAGCTAATAAGGAGATGGTGAGCCCAGGTCCTGACCGGCACCCACAGAGGCGTGGAGAGCCTGGCGCCCTCAGCTCTCTCTGCTAGAGATGTGGAAGGGTTCACAGTTTGGAGGAAGCTTCGCTACACAGTGACACCCAGGAGCTCTACTCCCTCTCTCCATGTATCTATCTCATAAAAATAAACCGTTCCTGCTTCTCCTGGGTCAAGTCCTGCAATTGGAGTTGCTGGGTTGTACAGTGGATTTGTATTTAACGTTTTATTTACATAGATCTACTTAAAAACATTTTCTTTATGTATTACTGGATAGAGACAGAGAGGAACTGAAAGGGAAAGAAGAGGAAGAGAGGGAGAGAGAGAGAGATACCTGCAGCCCTGCTTTACCACTTGTGAAGCTTCCCCCATGCAGGTGGGGACCAAGGACTTGAACCTGGGTCCTTGAGCACTGCAGTGCATGCACTTAACCAGGTGTGTACACACACACACACACACACACACACACACACACACACATTTTAACTTTTTTTTTTTAATGAGAGAGAGATACAAAGAGAAAGACCAGGGAGTCCGGCGGTAATGCAGCAGGTTAAGAGCACGTGGCGCAAAGCTCAAAGACCCGCATAAGGATCCTGGTTCAAGCCCCCGGCTCCCCACCTTCAGGGAAGTCACTTCATAAGCGGTGAAGCAGGTGTGCAATGTCTATCTTTCTCTCCACCTCTGTCTTCCCCATCTCTCTCCATTTCTTTCTGTCCTATCTAACAATGTTAGCACCATGTGCGCTTAACCCACTGTGTTAACACCTGTCCCCCTCATTTTCTTTCTTTCTTTTTTGCCTCCAGGGTTATCACTGGGGCTCAGTGCCTGCACCACGAATCCACTGCTCCTGGAGGACATTTTCCCCATTTTTTTGTTGCGCTTGTTGTAGTTGTTATTGTTACTGTTGTCACAGCTATTGTTGTTGTTGGATAGGACAGAGAGAAATGGAGAGAGGAGGGGAAGACAGAGAGGAGGAGAGAAAGACAGACACCTGCAGACCTGCTTCACCACCTGTGAAGCGACCCCCTGCAGGTGGGGGCCGGGGGCTTAGGTCTCCCTTTTTAAACTTGTTCTACTTTGCCCTCTTCTAGAAAGACCCCGCACCCCATCTCTCCATCCTGCTGGCTGATGCTGGCTGGCTTGCAGATTGAGAGCATTCCATGTAAAGCTGCTGAGAACATTCTGGCAAGCGGGCATCGGCAGTCGCTGAGGGCTCCCAGGTGTCTGTGTCCTGAGCTTTAGGACAAATCACTCAATTTTGCAAAGCCTGCAACGCCCCTAGCCATGATGGGAACATAAACACAGCTAAAAGCAGGCATCCCTTAAATACAAACACACACACACACACACGCTCATTCTTCCTTAAGAGCTGACCCGGGCCCTCACGGTCACAGTAGGGTCAGTCAGTCACCAAGCCACCACTGGGGTGTGACACCCCCCCCCAAACAGCCAGGGGACAGTGGGCTGCTGGAAGGTCCCTAGATTCCTGACAACTGGGGGCGGGGCGGGGTGAAGTCTGGGTGAGCCTGGCTGGTGTTCCTGCCTGGATTCTGGTACAAAAGCATTCTGGGGTCCTTCCAAGGGCTCACAGGTGACAAGAACAGCAACATAGAGAACATGAGTGTGGCCAGAATAACACACTAATTTGTGAAGCTGTGTGTGTGTGTGTGTGTGTGTGTGTGTGTGTGTGTGTATGCGTGCGTGTATGTTCATTCAGATGGCCTAATGTCACTCCAAGATCTGGAGGTCAACATCTGTCTTCATTCTTCATTTATTCATTTATATACTTATCTGATTAATTTGGGTATCCCTGGGGCAAAACGGGACAGAAAGAAATTGGGACAGGAGAGGGAGATAAAAAGGGAGAGAGACAGAGAGACACCTGCAGACTTCCTTTACCACCCAGGGGGGCAGTGAGGACTTGAACCCAGGCCCTTGCACATGGTAGTGTGTGTGCTCAACTGGGTTCCCACCACCCGAAGGTACTGCTTTCACAGATAAGCATTTGCTTACTTCACTTAACACAGGGCCTCCAGTCCCATCCAAGATGAGGCAAAGGAAGTCACTTGGTCACTCTTTTTTTCTTTTTTTTTTTTTTCCCTCCAGGGTTATTGCTGGGCTCGGTGCCTGCATCATGAATCCACCACTCCTGGAGGCCATTTTTTTCCCCTTTTGTTGCCCTTGTTGTTGTAGCCTCGTTGTGGTTATTATTATTACCATTGTTGATGTCGTTGTTGTTGGATAGGACAGAGAGAAATGGAGAGAGGAGGGGAAGACAGAGAGGGGGAGAGAAAGACAGACACCTGCAGACCTGCTTCACCGCCTGTAAAGTGACTCCCCTGCAGGTGGGGAGCCGGGGGCTCGAACCGGGATCCTTATGCCGGTCCTTGCACTTTGGCGCCACGTGTATTTAACCCGCTGCGCCACCGCCCGACCCCCAACTTCATCATTTTTAACAGCGGAGCCATATTTCACTGTGTATATGTCTCAGAACCTTCTCAGCCACACATCTGTTGTTGGGCATCATACTGGACGCTCTCACTAACAGGCAGAACTTAAGAAACAAAGACAGAGGGGAGTCGGGCGGTAGCGCAGCAGGTTAAGGGCAGGTGGCTCAAAGCGCAAGGACCGGCACAAGGATCCCGGTTCGAGCCCCCGGCTCCCCACCTGCAGGGGAGTCGCTTCCCAGGCGGTGAAGCAGGTCTGCAGGTGTCTGTCTTTCTCTCCTCCCTCTCTGTCTTCCCCTCCTCTCTCCATTTCTCTCTGTCCTGTCCAACAACAACGACATCATCAACAACAATAATAATAACTACAACAATAAAACAACAAGGGCAACCAAAGGGAATAAATAAATATTAAAAAGGAAGAAAGAAACAAAGACAGAAAGGGAAATACACTGAAACTCTCCCCAAAGTAAAGGACTCTGGGGAAGGGGGTGTGGCTTTGGCGTCCTGGTGCAGGACTGTGGAAAAGGACTTAAGCTGGGGATGAGGGTGTTTTGCAGAGACCCCTCACGGGGAGATGAGAACTTGCATTCATGGGTCAGCAACTGTATTGTAAACCACTAACACCCCCCCCCCCATAAAGTGATTTAAGAAGAGTTTCCTAGTCTGCACTCATGAGGCCGAAGGAAGGTCTTTCCAGCTTACAGCAAATTGCTATAATCCATTTGCAAAGGGTGAGTCAGGCAGATTTAAAATTGGAGCCTGGGGGAGTCAGGCAATAGCACAGCAGGTTAAGCGCAGGTGGCACAAAGCTCAAGGACCGGCATAAGGATCGGGATCAGGCCCCTGGCTCCCCACCTGCAGGGAAGTTGCTTCACAGGCAGTGAGGCAGGTCTGCAGGTGTCTGTCTTTCTCTCCCCCCTCTGTCTTCCCCATCTCTCTCCATTTCTCTCTGTCCTATCCAACACAACAGCATTAATAGCAACAACAATAAAACGAGGGCAACAAAAAGGAATAAATAAAATATTTTAAAAAATAAAATAAAATTGGAGCCTGGGGCTGGGGAGATAGCACAATGTTTATGCAAAAAGATCTTCATACCTGAGGCTCCAAAGACACTGGTTCCATCCCCAGCACCACGCGAAGCCAGAGTGGAGTGGTGCTCTGCTGAAATGGAAAGAATAAAATTGGAGCCAGCCCCTCAACCATTTTTACTCTTGCAAAGTAAGTTCTTTGTGAAAGGAATTTTATGAGTTTGAAAGTTTGAGTTGTGCTGTACAGATGCTTTTTTTTTGTCTTATCTTATTTATTTATTTTACTTTTATCCCTTCCAGAAGTCTCTTAATTAAATTTTGCTTATGAAGAGCTCTGACTGTGTCCCCAGGAAATCTTGGGATGCTGGCTAATCCGACCACACTTTCTCCTGAAAATGGTCATGGAAGAGCCACTGTCACTTCCTCAAAATGAAAACTAGGGAGTCAGGTGGTAGCACAGTGGGTTAAGTGCTGGTGGCGCAGAGTGCAAGGACCAGCATAAGGATCCTGGTTCGAGCCCCCGGCTCCCCACCTGCAGGGGGGTCGCTTCAGAGGCGGTAAAGCAGGTCTGCAGGTGTCTGTCTTTCTCTCCACCTCTCTGTCTTCCCCTCCTCTCTCCTTTTCTCTCTGTCCTATCCAACAACAACGAGATCAGTCACAACAATAACTACAATAATAAAACAACAAGGACAACAACAAAAGGGAATAAATAAATATTTAAAAAAAACTAGGGAGTCGGGCAGTAATACAACAAGTTAAGCGCATGTGGGGCAAAGCGCAAGGACCAGTGTAAGTATCCTGGTTCGAGGCCCCAGCTTCCCACCTGCAGGGGAGTCGCTTCACAGGTGGTGAAGCAGGTCTGCAGGTGTCTGTCTTTCTCTCCCCCTCTCTGTCTTCCCCTCCTCTCTCCATTTCTCTTGTCCTAACAACGATGACATCAATAACAACAACAATAAAAAAATGAGAATAAGCCTGTATATTAACTAAAGACTTTTTTTGCCTCCAGGGTTATTTCTGGGGCTCAGTGCCTGCGGGGATGCATTGGATCGACCTTCCCGTGGTGCATCCCGTGAGTACCCATTCATTGGGGAAACTGATGATCCTTCCTAGCTGACTGAATCCACATGGATCCCAGTCACTTTCAAAGCCAGCAACAAGCAGCTCCTGACAGCTTTCAACCTGACGCTGTTGACTGGCTATGGAAGAAGGGCGAACGCTAGAAGAAGAAGTGCCTGCGGTGTGAATCCACTGCTCCTGGAGGCTATTTTTCCCATTTTGTTGCCCTTGTTATAGTGGTTATTGTTATTGTTGTCATAGTTGTTGTTGTTGGATAGAACAAACAGAAATAGAGGAAGGGAAAACTGAGAGGAGGAGGGAAAGATAGAGACACCTGCAGACTTGTTTGTGAAGTGACCCCCTGCAGGTGGGGAACTGGGGGCTCGAATGGGGATCCCTATGCCAGCCATTGAACTTTGTGCCATATGCACTTAACCCCCTGCGCTACCGCCCAGTCCCCAAATCAGTACATTTTTAAGGGCCAGGCAGTGGCACACCAGATTGAGCACACATGGTACCACATGCAAAGACCCAGGTTCGAGCCTCCACTCCCTACCTTCAGGGGGAAGCTTCACAGGTATTGAAGCAGGTCTGCAGGTGTCTGTCTTTCTCTCCCCCGTCTTCCCCTCCTCTCTCCATTTCTCTCTGTCCTATCCAACAACGACGACATCAATAACAAATACAACAATACAACAACAGGGGCAACAAAAGGGAATAAATAAATAAATAAACAAATGATTGTTTTAAAAAATCCTAGAGTCACACAGTGACCTTAGCCCCTCTCTTGCAGACTTTTCTCACGGTTGTCTCTGGTGCAGCCCATGGATCCGGACACTGTGAGGCTGACGGGGTTCTCAAAGTGTCTCAGTCGCACCAGTGATTTCACACACGACATTTTCCTGATTAATCCACCCGGGGAAAACCTGACTGAACCCAGTGCAGCAAGCGTCACTAATCTTCCTGCTGACAAGGAGACCCTGGTAAGGGCCGCTCAGAGAGGGAAGAGGAGGGTAAAGTCTCAGGGCTTCACTTAGCTGCAACCACTGTTTCTGAAGGATCAGATATCAGATCTGATTTTGCCCACTGTCCGTCTCTGGAGTGGTCATTTCCCAGGCTTGTTTAGGAGGTGAGGGGTGAACCTGGAAGCAGTCTCTTGATGGGGCATTTGTTTTGGTGACAACACAAGAGACATTTTTTAAATACCTAAGGGAATGAAAGTAGATTGTCTCCTGTTAAGAAAGTGGCTTGGGTGTAACTTGGCTATTTTTCTATATTCATTCAGTTAAGAAGAGGAAGGGGAGGAGGAGGGAGAGGAAGGGAGGCGAAGGGGAAGATTGGAAGGGGAAAAGGGAGGAGAATAAAAGAAAAATAAGAGAAGAAGAAGAGGCAGAAGCAAAACAGAGTAAAGTTGCCTTTCAAATATATGGTCCTTTCTAGCTCACTCCCCAGAGGACCTGTAAAAAAAGTTTTGCAAATTAAAGTTCAAAAAGACAATGACATTATCAGCACTGATCAAATCCTCCTGCCCAGGAAAATGAGGAGGGTCCAGAGACACCCAAATACATTCTTTGTTTTCACTTGGGGAGGGTGAGTGATTCCCAAGGTTAAGTAAAGGTCCGCTCACACCCTCCCCCTGCCCTCCCCCCCTCTCTCCCCCAAATGGTGGGAGAGCCATGGCCTCAGCCTGCTTGCTCTGCTCAGCTCCCTCTGTGGGTTTGGTTTCTCATAACTGTACTGCATCAGTGGACCCATGAGAAGGCAGATCCATCCCTGATAGGATCTGGCCAGGTGGGCAAGTCTTGACCTCGGGCCTCCATGGCAGAGGTCACTCTCTCCAGTCACTTGTCTTATAAATCACTATCAATTCAATATGCCAGGTGAAAAATACATGGAATACAACTGCCTACATTTTGGTCTGAGTTTATTATTTTTAATATCTTTATTTATTTATTGGATAGAGACAGCCAGAAATTGGGAGGAGGAGGGGAGATAGGGTGTCGTATGCTTTACATTGGTTTGTCCTAGCCCTCCCCCCGCCAAGAGAATTGGATCAGTCCTGTTAATTTCCCGGGCCTACTTGGCCCCGCCAGAAGGAACCCCGAGAGAGGGTTCCAGAGTCCGAGAGTTCCTGAGTCCGAGGGTTCCTGAGTTCGAGAGTGCCAGAGTTCCTGAGTTCCTGAGTTAGCCAGAGTTCCTGAGTTCCTGAGTTAGACAGAGTTCCTGAGTGCCAGAGTTCGAGAGTGACAGAGTTCTGGAGTTTCTGAGTTCGAGAGTAAGGGAGAGGGTTCCTGAGTTCGAGGGTGACAGAGTAAGAGAGTTCCAGAGTTTCAGAGTACGAGAGTTCGAGAGTTCCTGAGTTCGAGAGTTTCAGGGTTACAGAGTAAGAGAGAGTGCCAGAGTGACAGAGTTCCTGGGTTCCTGAGTTCCAGAGTAAGAGAGAGTGCTTGCGCCGCCGCAAAGAGACAGCAGAGTTCTGTTTGGTGATTAGTTTGTGTTAGTTTATGAATCGTTGTTCCTGAATAAAGAAATACAGCTTCCCTGCCCAGCCGTTGTCTCCGCGTCTCTGTTACCCGCCTGTGAAGCCAGCCCGGCCGGCCAGAGCCTCCGAAATTTTAACAACAATAGGGAGAGAGGCAGAGAGACACCTGCAGCACTGCTTCACCACTCGCAAAGCTTTCCCCCTAGAGGTGGGGACCGGAGGCTCGAACCTGGGTCTTTGTGCCCTGTAATATGTGTGCTCAACCAGGTGTGCCGCCACCACCCGGTCCCTTTGGGTTTGCACTTCTTTAGTCTAAGTGTTTAATGTATCAGCTGTAGACTGAATTCTGACTTTGGGCTTAAGTTGTTTAAGTGGTTCTAAATATAAGTTGCTTTAAAAGAGGGAGGGCAGGCAATAGCACAGTGGGTTAAGCGCACACGGCACAAAGTGCACCAACTAGTGTGAAGATCCCGGTTCGAGCCACCAGTTCCCCACCTGCAAGGGGGTCGCTTCACAGGCAGTGAAGCAGGTCTACAGGTGTCTATCTTTCTCTCCCCTCTCTCTTCCCCTCCTGTCTCTGTCCTATCCAACAAAAATGAAAGCAATAACAACAACAACAATAAACTAGGGTAACAAAAAAGGGGAAAAAATAGCCTCCAGGAGCAGTGGATTCATGGTGCAGGCACTGAGCCCCAGTGATGACCCTGGAGACAAAAAAATAAAATAATAATCATAATGAATGACCCAGTCCAGCTGTCCTGGGGAGACAGATCAGGAACCTTCTCCTTTCCCTGAATTCCAGTCTACCCGCATGTGGGCACTGTCCACCAGACTGGGCTCTGGCCACTGGCAGCAGCTGTTGCTGTGTTCAGGTTTTCTAAGTTCTGTGGCCCAGGGGCTGGTTATGAGACACAGCCTGTCCCCCAGGCACTTTGGGATGGGGAGGAAGCTTGGGGTCAGGTCAATTTGCACAAGGAGTTTAGGCAGCAGCCAGCCCAGGCACCTGGCTGAGATCATTCTAAATAAACCAGGGCAGGTCCAGGAGCTCAGGAAAGCATCTGGGGAGGTAGTTCAGCAAGCTGAGTGCAGGCCATGCAAACAGGAGGCATCAGGTTTGATCCCAGGTGTTACGTGTGCCGGAGTGATACTCTCCGGCTTCCCTTCCAGGATCTCAGATAAATAAATATAAATATAAATATTGACTTACATATATGGCTCTGGGGAACCCACCAGCGTGCAGCCTTGTGCAGGCATGATCCCACCACTGAGCAGTCTCCCTCGCCCAGCGTGGGAGAGAAACACTGAGAGATAAATGGATGGAAGGAGAGAGAAAAACAGGCAGAGAGGAGAGACACCACAGCACTTTCTTTCTTCCTTTCTTTCTTTCTTTCTTTCTTTCTTTCTTTCTTTCTTTCTTTCTTTCTTTTTTTTTGCCTCCAGGGTTACTGCTGGGCTCGGTGCCTGCACCATGAATCCACCGCTCCTGGAGGCCATTTTCCCCCCTTTTGTTGCCCTTGTTGTTGTAGCCTCGCTGTGATCACTATCATTGCCATTGTTGATGTTGTTCATTGTTGGATAGGACAGAAAGAAATGGAGAGAGGAGGGGAAGACAGAGAGGGGGAGAGAAAGACAGACACCTGCAGACCTGCTTCACCACCTGTGAAGCGACTCCCCTGCAGGTGGGGAGCCGGAGGCTCGAACTGGGATCCTTACGCCGGTCACTGTGCTTTGCGCCACATGCGCTTAACCCACTGCGCCACCACCTGACCCCACCACAGCACTTTCACGGAGCTTTCCCTGGTACTATCAGTCCATGGTACTATCAGTCCATGTGGTGCTGGGGCTCAAACTCAGGGTCTCACACACAGGAAGGTTTGTGTTCCACTAGGTGACCCATCTTCTGGCCCCTCAGGTCTAACTTTTATTGTATATATTTACTTATTTTTACCAGAGCACTGATCAGCTCTGGTTTATGGTGGCGTAGAGGATTGAACCTGGGCTTCGAAGCCTCAGGCATGAGAGTCTGTTTGCATAACCATTATGCTATCTACCTTCCACCCTAATGTACATATTTTTGAGAGGGACAGAGAAAGAGGAAGAGACCCCATAGCCCTGTTCCACCGTCCATGGGGCTCCCTGGGTCCTGTGCGTGGTGTTCTCAAGTGCTGCTAAGGTTCAAACCCAGGCCCACTGAGCCCCCTCCAGTCCTGATTTCATATTTGTTATCAAAAATTATTTATTCCATATTATAGTAATAATAATTATTATTTGCCTCCAGGGTTGTCGCTGGGACTCAGTGCCTGCACTGTGAATCTACTGCTCCTGGAGGCTATTTTTTCCCTTTTGTTGCTTTTGTTATTTATCGTTGTTATTATTATTGTTGTTGTTATCACTGTCATTGTTGTTGTATAGGACTATTGCTGGGCGTCCTCTGGCCAGTGGAGAAGCGTCAGCAACACGGGAACAGGGAACCGGCGACTGGCGGTGAGGGTGAGGGGTGGAGGAAAGAACCACCCTCTGGGAGTGCTTCAGAGAAACAGCTTGTTTATTGTTCACACACAGGGTTAGACAGACTGGTCACCGTCCGATAGTAACATGGGGGAAGCATGTAGGACCCAGTGAGGAAAGTGAGTGACACTCACGCCATGTTAATCACCCCCAGGTGCACCTTCTTCATGCTCTTAGGTCACACCTGCTCCTCATATCCAGCTCGGGCTCAAAGGCAAGTTACCAGCCTGTAAGGACCCAAGTTACAGCCTTATGAAGGGAGGCCACGTACCAGAAACGGGAACGTTTAGGATGTGTTGTGTGAGGAGGCAGCTCCCTTGCCCCTTGAGCTTGGTGCCATGTCAGCTTACAGAGTTGAGGAGGGACACACACGCCTTTAGGTCAGGTCAGCCTTGGGGTCTACCTCCTCCAGACTCAGTACAGAAGTGATAGGCCTCTACCCAGGTTGGGGGTGTGCACCTCCCATATAGGACAGAGAGAAATGGAGAGAGGAGGGGAAGACAGAGGGGGAGAGAAAGAGAGACACCTGCAGACCTGCTTCACCGCCTGTGAAGCGACTCCCCTGCAGGTGGGGAGCTGGAGGCTCCAACCCGGATCCTTACGCAGGTCCTTGCGCTTTGCACCATGTGTGCTTAACCCACTGCGCCACCGCCCAGCCCCCCAAGATTATTTATTATGTATTATTACATGGGAGTTCCACAAGGGACAGAGAGAATGAGAGACAAGCCGGAGGAGACCACTCTGGCACATGTGGGAGGGGGATCAAACTGAGGACCTCAGCGTGCAAGCTTAGTGCTCTGCCAGTGATTAACCCAGTCTGTGACTGCAGCTTTTAAATGGATGACTATTGGCGGTTTAGAATGGCTTGTGAGATCCTAAGAGTACAGGGGAGTAGTTTCACCCAGCACCCAGCACCACAGCTCCATGCCACCCTCCCTCCCGTTTGCTCCATTTCCCCAAAAGATGGCCACCATAGTCTTCAAAGTCTTAGTGACAGTGACTTTTTTTTTCATTGCCACCAGGGTTATCACTGGGGCTCGGTGCTGGGACTACAAACCCACCATTCCTGGTGCCCTTTCCCCCCCCCCCTTTTCTTATTTTATTTTTTGCCTCCAGGGTTATTGCTGGGGCTTGGTGCCTGCACTATGAATCCACTGCTCCTAGAGGCTATTTTTTCTCCTTTCTTGTTGTTACTATTATAGTTATTGCCGTCATTGTTGTTGGATAGGACAGAGAGAAATGGAGAGAGGAGGGAAAGACAGAGAGGGAGAGAGACAGACAGACACCTGCAGACCTGCTTCACCACCTGTGAAGTGACCCACCCCTGCAGGTGGGGAGCCGGGGGCTCGAACTGGGATCTTTACACTGGTCATTGTGCTTGGTGCCATGTGCGCTTAACCCCTGTGCCACCACCCAATCCCGTTTTTTTTTTCCTTTTCTGTTTTGACTTGCCAGGATAGAGAGAAACTGAGAAGAGAGGGGAGACAGAGAAGAAAGAGCGGAGGCAGGCAGTGGCAGTACCTGTTTTTTTTTTTTCTTATGATGCAGCTCACATTACGATGCACCAGGACCCAGGTTCAAGCCCCTGATCCCCACCTGCAGGGAGAAAGTTTCATGAGTGGTGAAGCAGGGCTGCGGGTGTCTCTCTGTCTCTCTCCCTATCTCCCCCTCACCTCTCAATTTCTGTCTCTATCCAATAAATTAAGAATATATAAAAAAAAAAGAGGATTAAGACACCTTTAGACCTGCTTCACTGTTCACAAAAAAGGTGCAGAGTGGAGGCTTGACTATTTTTTGTGTGTGTGTCTCCAGGGTTATTGCTGGGGTTTGGTGCCTGCACTACAATTCCACTTCTCTTGGAGGCTATTTTTTCTCATTTTTGTTGCCCTTGTTGTTATTATTGTTATTGTTGTCATTGATGCTGGATAGGACAGAGAGAAATGGAGAGAGGAGGGGAAGACAGAGAGGGGAAGAGAAAGACAGACACCCGCTTCACTGCTTGTGAAGCGACCCCCATGCAGGTGGGGAGCTGGGGGCTCGAACCGGGATCCTTACACTGGTCTTTGCACTTTGCGCCAAGTGTGCTTAACCTGCTGTACTTCCACCCACCCCCAACTTTTTTTTTTACAAGTAATTGAGTTCCTGTTCTCTCTCTCTCTCTCTCTCTCTCTATATATATATATATATATATATATATAAATTTCTTTATTGGGAAATTAGTGTTTTACATTCAACAGTAAATACAATAGTTTGTACATGCATAACACTTCTTAGTTTTCCATATAACAATACAACCCCCACGAGGTCCTCTGTCATCCTTTTTGGACCTGTATTCTCCACCCCCACCCTGTTTTTTATATTTTTAATTTAATTCTAAGAATCCATTCACTGGAGGGGTGTTAAAACCAGCATATTTGGGAGCTGGGCGGTAGCGCAGAGGGTTAATCGCAGGTGGTGCAAAGTGCAAGGACTGGCATGAGGAACCTGGTTCGAGCCCTCAGCTTCTCACCTGCAGGGGCGCTGCTTCACAGGTGTCTATCTTTCTCTACCCCCCATCTTCCCCTCCTCTCTCCATTTCTCTTTCCAATCCAACAACAACACCAATAACAACAACAGTTACTACAACAATAAAACAAGGGCAACAAAAGGAAATAAATAAATATTTGTAAAAAACCACATTTGGGAGTCAGGCGGTGGCGCAGCGGGTTAAGAGCAGGTGGCACAAAGCCCAAGACCGGCGTAAGGATCCCGGTTCGAGCCCCGGGATTTGCTTCACAAGCGGTGAAGCAGGTCTGCAGGTGTCTGTCTTTCTCTCCTTTTCTCTGTCTTCCCCTCCTCTCTCCATTGCTCTCTGTTCTATCTGACAACGACAACATCAATAACAACAACAATAAAACAAGGGCAACAAAAGGGAATAAATAAATATTTTAAAAAACCCAGCACATTTTCACCTTCACTTTTCTCTCTGGAGTATTTCAAACTTTTATTTGGACCTAAGATGAAAGTTATTATTATAGTTTTCTTTTTTTCTTATGACGCAGCTGGAAATGTACCAGACATCACGAGCTCTGTACCTACAGTCAAGTTCTTAGGAAAAAAAAAAAAAAAACAGCCCCAGGGGCTCCTGGGAGACTGCCGGTGTCTAACAAAGGCTGGTGCGTGGGCAGCTTATTGGGGAGGCGGAGTGAGGTGGAGAGGACTGACGCCAATGCTGGCTGAGTCACGGAGGTCGCCGTTGCCATGGGGACCGCAGCCCAATCTCCCAGGATGCTCTGGAGCAGGATGCTCAGAACAGGATACTTGGGGTGCTGATATGAGATTTGGTGAGGGGAGATTTGGTGTGCAGGGTAACCTGAGGGTATCACACCCCCATCCTTTTAGGGTACTGGGTCTCGAGGCACCGCTATGTGGACCAGGTCAGAGTGGCCCCAGTGGCTAGAGTAAGAGTTGGGTCACAGGGAGGAGTCAGACACTCTTCCCACGCCACTGTCCCCAAGCAGGAGGGGCGCTGAGGACCCCCGGCCAGTGGCTGTCACAGTGTGGTCTGCAGAGCCTCTTGGGGTTGGGGCCAGAGGCCCACCTTCTCCAGGACAGCGCTGAGAGGCCCCATCCTCCCACTGTGCTTCTCTCTCCAGCGCATGAGGGAGTACTCTGGGGGTCTACTGCTAGGCCAGCTGGGAATTTGCAAAAACATAAGTTGATCCCACTGGGTCTACTGCACATTAGTGTATCCTCCCTTCCTTCCCTCCTCTCTCTCTTTGAAGTTGGAGCATCTCTCTCTCTCTCTCTCTTTCACACACACACACACACACACACACACACACACACACACACACACACAATTTCACCTCTCCAGGACACACTTTCTTTCTTCCTTTTTTTTTAATACTATTTTTATTTTAATGAGAGGAAGATATATAGAGAGAGACCAGAGCCCTGCTCAGCTCTGGCTTACAGAGATGCTGGGAACTGAACCTGGGACCTCAGAGCCTCGGGAAGGAGAGTCCATTTGCAGAACCATGTTGCCTCCCCAGTCCAAGGCTCCTTTTTCATTGTGACAGAGAGACAGGGAGAGAGAGAGGTATGTCACAGCACGTCCCTCAAAGGGAGAGGCCACCCAGGCAGAGACCCCGTGGCTGGGGAGGAGGCCCAGTGGGCAGAGTGAAGGACCTGGATATGCGAGGGTGTCCGTCTGCTACCCAGATGCCCCGTTTCCACATGGCAAGTCTTTCTCCTTCCAATGCTGTGGCCTCCTGCACACCCAACCTCACTGCTCTCAGGTCAGTTTTTCCTTCATTCCATTTCAGGGAAAGCGACAGACCATGCCCCTCAGCACCCAAGCTTTCCCAGGGCCATGGCACCAGCCACCTGGTGCTACAGCTAGGTCCCGTAGGGGGTGAAGCACAAGCCCAGGCCAGTGAGCTGGGTTCGAGCCCTGGGGCCATGTGGGAGCACTGTGCCCAGCACTGGCAGCGGAGGGTGCTGCGGTTGTCTCTCCCTGAAATTAAAAAAGTTCAAACATCTGGGAATGCTGAGAGTGCACGTAGGGAGGGCCTGGGTGCTGCCAGTAAAAAAAAAAAAAAAAAAAAGCGCAGGTGGTGCAAAGCACAGGGACTGGCGTAAGGATCCCAGTTCGAGCCCCTGGCTCCCCACCTGCAGGGGAATCGCTTCACAGTTTGTGAGGCAGGTCTGCAGGTGTCTGTCTTTCTCTCCCCCTCTTTGTCTTCCCCTCCTCTCTCCATTTCTCTCCGTCCTATCCAACAACGAACAACATCAACAATGGCAATAATAATAACCACAACGAGGCTACAACAACAAGGGCAACAAAAGGGGGAAAAAATGGCCTCCAGGAGCAGTGGATTCATGGTGCAGGCACCGAGCCCAGCAATAACCCTGGAGGAAAAAAAAATCTGCTGAAAAAATTTAGCTTTTTATTTATTCTTTCCTTTCACAACTGATGTTTGACCGCATTTACAGTATCAGTGGGACTTAACCAAGAAGTGTCAACAAAGTATTTCTATTTCAACAATGAAAATTAAAAAGAGAGAGTCAAGATACTCATGGTCAGCACCTTTTACTTAGTGCTGGGTGTGCTGTGCTTTGGCTGGGAAAAAGAACATCTTGTTGACTTCGTTGATAGGAACATCTCTTAGTGCTGGGATGGCCTCTTTCTGGTGCTTCTTCTGCTGCTGTTTCTTAGCATAACTGTCTGTAAGAAGAAGAAAAAAAAACAATCTGTCCAGTCTTCCTCTCTGTGGTTCACAGAGCCACCACAGTCTGTCTGCTAATGTTCGGAGAACAACTAATGCCGGGCTTAACGCAGAGAAGCGGCAACTTAGGGACCTGGGAGGCAGGCAGTGGGTAGCACGCCAGGCCTCCATGCCTGAGGTCCTGAGCTTGACCCCGGGCACTGAATGTGCCAGAGTGATGGTCTAGTTCTTTCTCTCTCCCTTATAAACTTATGGAGGGACCTAGAAAAGATAGTGTAAATTCTCTTTTGAAAAACATCCCAACTGGACTGAAATCAGCAAAGTACTTCTCCAATCTCTGATCTGAACTACAAAGTAGCATTTCATTTATTGGATGATGATGATGATGATGATGATGATGATGATATTAAAGTTCCCTTTGCAAACTTCTCAGAGGAACAGAATTAGACCCGGGTTTAGAAAATACATTTCAATCGATGCATTTGGCACAATCTTTCATGGGGACTTTGCAACTTCCCTCCTCTGCATAAACTGCCCGTTTGTTTTAGTCGTCAAGAATGCAGGCAAGACAGTGGGTCACCATACAAGCAATGAACAAGTGTGTGACAGACAGTTTAGGGTCATGAATGAAGGCTCTGAAAAGTCAAAAAAGCAAACCAGGGAACTTGATTTATCTGCCGCCAGGGCTGGCGCTGGGGCTTGGTTTCAGCTCTACAAAGCCACCGCCATTTCCTTTTCCTTCTTTCTTTCTTTTTGCCACCAGAGATATTGCTGGGCTTGGTGCCTGAACTGTGACTGTGACTCCAACACTCGGGCAGCCATTTTTTCCATTTTTTTTTTTCGTTTCTATTTTTATTGGACAGGACAGAGAGAAACTAAGAGAAGAGAGGAGATAGAGAGAGGGAGATAAGAGACCTTCAGACCTGTTCACCGTTCACGGAGTGTCCCTCCTGCAGGTGGGGTGTGGGGCTCAAACCCAGGACCTTGCACATGGTGATATGTGCGTTTAACCGAGTGTGCCAACCACCTGACCCTTCTTTCTGTTATATTTTATAGGACAGGACAGAGAGAAACTGAGAAGAGAGGGGAGATAGAGAGGGAGAAAGAGAGACACCTGCAGACCTGTTCACCGCTTATGAAGCACCTTCTTGCAGGTGGGGAGTGGGGTCTAGACCCTGGGTCCTTGCACATGGTAATGTGTACTTAACTGGGTGTGCCACTGCCCATCCCCCCACACCAGGAAACTTAAAAAAAAATGGATCTTATTTATTTCATACGGGATAGAAGGGATTTCGCATTAGAGAGAGCAGAGCACCACTCAGCACGCATGGGACCGGGGATTGAACCAGGAGTCTCAGGCGTGCAAGTCCAGCACTCCACCAGTTACTTAAATGAAAGAATTAAAAAAAAAAAAAAGTAGAGTCGGGTGGCAGCGCAGTGGGTTAAGTGCATGTGATGCGATGCGCAAGGACCAGCGGAAGGATCCTGGTTCGAGCCTCCGGACCCCACCTGCAGAGGAGTTGCTTCACAGGTGGTGAAGCAGGTCTGCGGGTGTCTGTCTTTCTCTCCCCCTGTCTTTCCTTCTTCTCTCCATTTCTCTCTGTCTATTTAACAATGATGACATTAGTAACAACAATAAGAAACAACAAGGGCAACAAAAGGGAAAATAAATAAATAGTGTATTCCTCTAAAAAAATGCAAAAGCGTGCTGCAGCTTTCTAACCACTCAGCTTGGACCAGGTGCACAGTGGTTCTGAGGAGGCGGGACCCCCCCCTCTTGTGGAAAAGGCTGCACACACCTACTTGGCCTCTACCGACAACAGTCCCCACTGAGCATTCCACAAGATTCTCTGGGGGCTACTACGGAACTGATGCTCTGGGGAAATGCCCGTTAACTCATGCTCTGAAGACATCTCCACTGGAACTCTTTTCTGCCAGCTAAACCTCTCTCTCTCTCCCTCTCTCTCTCTTGCCTCCAGGGTTATTGCTAGGACTCAGTACCTGCACCATGAATCCACTGCTCCTGAAGGCCATTTTTTCCCTTTTGTTGCCCTTGTTGTTTATTGTTGTTGTTATTATTATTATTGTTGCTGTCATTGCTGTTGGGTAGGACAGAGAGAAATGGAGAGAGGGGAAGACAGAGAGAAAGAGACACCTGCAGACCTGCTTCACTGCTTGTGAAGCAACCCTCCTGCAGGTGGGAAGCCAGGGGCTCGTACCGGGATCCTTACGCCGGTCCTTGCACTTAACCATGTGCACTTAACCTGCTGCCTTTCCGCCCAGTCCCCTAAATGTGTTCTCTATGTGACCCTGCGTTTCTTACTCCTTGGCTCTTTTTTTTTTCTCGTCTGCCTCCAGGGTTATCGCTGGGGCTCAGTGCCTGCACCATGAATCCACTGCTCCTGGAGGCCATTCCCCCCTTTGTTGCCCTTGTTGTTGTAGCCTTGTTGTGGTTATTATTGTTATTGTTGATGTCATTCGTTATTGGATAGGACAGAGAGAAATGGAGAGAGGAGGGGAAAACAGAGAGGGAGAGGGGAAGACAGACGCCTACAGACCTGCTTCACCGTCTGAGAAGCGACTCCCCTGCAGGTGGGGAGCCGGGGGCTCGAACCGGGATCCTTAAGCCGGTCCTTGCACTTTGCGCCACGTGCGCTCAACCCGCCGCGCCACCGCCCGGCTCCTGCTCCTTGGCTCTTTAACTGTGCCGGTGTCTCTGGGCTGCGGCCTCATCTCGGCTGCTTCACACCTGTCTGTCTCCTCCACCCCGCCCAGCGCCGTCCTGCGCGAGGGTTTACCTGTGATGGTGTGCAGGGAGTCGAGTGGGGAGGTGTTGGCCATATTGACGCCAAACAGCAGCACGTACCCGATGGCGACGGTGATGAGGAGGTAGACCGGCAAGGCCACCGCCCAGTATCTGCGGGGTGGTGTGGAAGCAGGCGACAGGCTTCCTCAGGAGCTGCACCTCCTGAACCAGGATCCTTGCGCTCGCTTTGCGCCATGTGCGTTTAACCCGCTGCGCTCCCGCCCGGCCCCGCGTCAGCAGTTTTTAGAAAATGACTGCGACCTACTGGGGCAGACAGACAGCTCACTCAGCGGAGTGCACACGCCACCATATAAGAAGACTAAGGTCAAGGCCCCGGCATCACACGGGAGCAGCGTGTATAGCGCTGAGAGCAGCTGCGTGGACGGTGGAGCACTACTGTGGCCTGTCTGTCTGCCAGAGCAGCGGGATCTTACAGGCATGAAGCTCTAGTTGGGGAAAAAATCTCTCTCTCTTTTAATCAGAGCACTGCTCAGCTCTGGCTTATGGTGGAATGGGGGACTGAACCTGGGACTCTGGAGCTCAGGCAAGAGAGTCTCTTTGCATAAGCTATCTACCCCCACCCGAAAAAAGTCACTACGTACATCGTGTCTGCCGTTGAGTAATACACCTTGGAGAATTATCTTTATTTTGCGTGCACCGTACCCCGAGCAGTGATTCGCTCACTCTGCTGCTTGGTCTCCAGGCTCCTCTGATTCCTCAAACCCCAAGTTCTCTGGCAGGCGGGGCTCTCAGAGCCTCTCATGGAATGTTCTATCTTGAATCCCTTTTTAGGTGCACTGCTTTCAATTTCTCCTCTCCTGTTTTCTCTTTCTGGAACCTCTAAGACCTTTTTTCAGCCTGCTACACTTTCATCTCCCTTTGGGTGCCTTTGTAGCACTTTCTGGAAATGACCTTTGTCGTAACTTCTGACCCTTCGATTCCGTATCTGCTCTCCCAGCACTCGTTCCTGTGAGCTTACAGTTTAATACTTCTTCTCCCTACAAGGAATTCTAGCATGCTATTGGGGCGGGGAGGAATAGAGACAGATGTGTGTTCACACCATTTTTAACTTGAGGTACACGAATAACAACCTTTACAAAGCCTTGTTTTCTCTATGGCTGTCAACAAACTCCTCAAAGAACAGATACCTAAGATACAGTTTACTTTAAGGACAAATCTTTCAGAACAGCACTACAACGCCCTCTTTTCAGAATGTATTAAACTTACTTTTGAGGCCAATAGGTTAGGCCCAGAGAGTGTAGCCAAGACTCAGGAACAAACGCCCACACAAGATAGAGAACTGCAGGAGAAAAAAGGGTAAAAAAGTAAAATAAATACAACAACACGAAGAAGGCACATTCGCCTCTCAAGGTTCAGAGCCGATAAAAGTCTGTGGAGGTTTCTCTTCATCCTCTTCTTTTTCTAATCATTTCTTTTTTTAATTTTTATTTATTATTGGATAGAGAGGGAAACTGAGAAGAGAGGGGGAGGCAGAGAGGGAGAGAGATGCAGAGAGACACCTGCAGCCCTGCTTCACCACTCGTGAGCTTCCCCCTTACAGGTGGGGACCAGGGTCTTGAACCGGGGTCCTTGTGTGCCGGGATGGGAGCGCTTAATCAGGTGCGCCACCACCTGGCCTCTTTTCCTCTTTGCTTCTAGCTCCACTTCTGTATTACTTCATAGCCATTGTTCTGTTGTGGTAAAAGAAAATAAAAGGCTTCATTCCTAACCTTTTTTTCTTTTCTGGAGCTAACACCGGGGCTTCCTCTAGTGTCAAGGATCCTCCCATGTGGTGCAGGGGGTTCAACCTGGCCACACACGTGGCAGGGCAGGCACCCTACCCAGTGGGCTGTCTCTCTGGCCCCTACCCTGATCGCCTCTTGAGAGTCCGTAGTGTTAAGTATTTTCACAGAGCTGTGAAATCAATCTCCAGCACTTTTTCAATGCTGCAAATCTGAAAGTCCACGCCTATCGATGAACAACCCCCTCGTCGCCATGACTCTGTTTCCCTCCCTCCCTCCCTACATGTTCTCTGTATCTGAAGACTAAAAGGAGAGAGAAAAAAAGTCCACCAAGAGGAGGAGAATCACTTATGTGAGAGGCCTCGGTGCAAAAAGAAAAAAAAAATCATAGCAATTCATTGTCACTACGGCTAAAAGAGTGAAATTACTGTAGCATCTGGGTTCGAATTTTAGCTCCATCGTTTACTTTGTGGTTGAAAGCATCTTACTTAAAGGGCTTCACATGGTCACCTGTAAACTGAAGGGATAACAGCAAGATCTGGAACAATTCTCAGGACAGAATGATAGGCATTTTGTGTCCAGGAAACACCGTCACCCTTCCATAGTGAAGAACTTGAGGGCTCAGAGAGGCCAGGCAGCCAGGTCCCAGTCTAAAGCAGAGGCACGGAGGAGGGGCCAGGCTTTGAACTCGGGTCACCACTTTCCCACTGCAGAGTCTGCAGCTGACAGAGTGGCTATGTGACTAGCTCTACTGACACACTTAGCTCGGGACTTCCCTTTTGATGTCTCTGTTTTTTATTTTTGATTGCCGCCAGGCCTTTGCTAGCTAGGGCTTGGTGGCTGCACTATGAATCCTCTGTTCCCAGTGGCCAAATGTTCACTTTCTGTTTTGGAAAGACAAAACTTTAGAGGGGAGACAGACAGACAGACACATATGGTCATACACCTGCAGCACTGCTTCACTGTTTATGAAACCTTCCCCCTGAAGGTGGGGGCTGGGAGCTTGAACCCAGGTCCCTGTGCATGATGCTTGCTGGCTGCACCACTGCCAGCCCCCCTGCCCACTTCATTCTTATACCCTCTGGAGGGGAAGACATGGGTTTGCTATGACACTGACATATGACATGCTGGCATCTCTGTCAGTTTCCTTATTTGTAAAACGTGTCCTGTTAAGGATGGAGAGGGACCCAGGATGCCAAGCCCCCCAACTTCTCTTCGGGAAGCCCCTTTAGTGCTGAGCCGCCCCCCCCCCCCCCCCCCCCCCCCCCCCCCGCGGCCACACCAATGACCTTACACTTCTCTGTTCACGGCTGTCTTGTTGCTGGCGGTATGGGTGGAGGTGACTTTTCAGTTTGGTCCCATGTCTCTCCACCGGGCTCACCGTCCTTAACACCGGTTCTCTTTGTAGATTTACCGGCCTGACTAGCCCAGAGCCCAGAAGGTCTTCACAGGACAGAGCAGCTTTGACTCCCTCTGCCATCCTGCCTGGGGCTGGCTCGGCGTTTGCTGAGATCACGTGTTGCACACTAGTGCCGGCCACCCCGGACCGCCTGGGCCCGTGCCCTCCACCTGGTTTCCCATAAGCCAGAGGGTCAGGAAGTCCTGTGTCCGTATTCTTTTTTTAAAAATTTTATTTATTTATTTATTCTCTTTTGTTACCCTTGTTGTTTTACTGTTGTAGTTATTGTTCTTATTGATGTCATTGTTGGATAGGACAGAGAGAAATGGAGAGAGGAGGGGAAGACAGAGAGGGGGAGAGAAAGACAGACACCTGCAGACCCGCTTCAACGCCTGTGAAGCGACTCCTCTGCAGGTGGGGAGCCGGGGGCTCGAACCCGGATCCTTACGCCGGTCCCTGTGCTTTGCGCCACCTGCGCTTAACCCACTGCGCCACCGCCTGACTCCCCAGTGTGCATATTCTAAGAGCAGGTGCAACGGCAGCCTTGTCCCAGGAAAGGAACAAGTACCCTCCGCTGGGCCGGTACTTACTGAAGCCAAACTGGGAGCTCAGAAAGAGGACGAAGCCGTAGATGGCTCTCTCGGGCAGTGGCGAGGGCGAATTTTCCACCATCTTCTGCGGGGCTCTGGGCGATCTGTGGAAAAGCGACATAATCACTGTCTGACATTTTTCTTTCTCGGCCGTGGGTGAGGGTGGCCTCGTGGCTTCGCCATAGCACAGCTCCTGCGGGGCTCCTCTTCCTCCCCTTCTGCCGCAGCTGAGCTCGCTGCAGACAGACGTCCACACACACCACCCAGTCACGGCAGCTGGCACGCTCTACCTTCCCAGCTGCTTGCACAACCCCGGCCTGCTTGCACGCTCCACCCACTCAGCCAATTTGCACACCCCGGCCTGCTTGCACACCACCCACCCAGCCTATTTGCACACCCCCACTCGGCCTGCTTGCAACCACCCACCCAGCCAATTTGCACATCCCCGCTCGGCCTGCTTGCACACACCACCCACCCAGCCTATTTGCACACCCCCGCTCAACCTGCTTGCAACCACCCACCCAGCCTATTTGCACAGCCCCACTCGGCCTGCTTGCAACCACCCACCCAGCCAATTTGCACACCCCCGCTCGGCTTGCTTGCCGAGCCTATCTGCACACTCCACCGACCCAGCCTGTGCACACTACATCTGCTTGCCACTCTCTCGACGACTTGTTTGTACTCAGCCTTCTGCACACTGCAGCCCCCCAACCCGCTCGCACCCTCTCGCACATGAGCACATCAGCCCCTGGCCTCGAACCCCTGCAATGGGCGGGAAGAAGAGGGGGCGACGGCCCAACAGGTCCTGGCCCTCCCGCAGAGGCCCCACCTCCCACCCCGCTGAAGCAAAAGGACAAAAGGCGGGACGCTCCACCTCGGGGCTTAGCAGCGTCCCCTCCGACCGCCCCACTCCGCGGGCAGAGGCCGCCCGGTCGCAGCGCGGAGGAGGGGGAGGCCGGACCCCAGGGGAGATGGGCTTCGTGACCGCCGCCGCTCTCGCCGCACGCAGGCGCACTGCCACCTTCTCCACTCCCGGGTCGCGACGCGCATGCGCGGGGGGGGGTGGGGCGCGGCAGCCTCGCGCAGGCGCACTCCGCAGCGTGACGCGCCGAAGCCCCGGCCGCGCGCCTGGCCGCCCACTCTGCGCGTGCGCCCGCGGGGACGCCGAAGCCCCAGGCGTGGGCTGTGCTCCAGCCAGAGCTCGCGGCCAGGGGAGCGACGCGCAGGCGGCTCACGCTGCAGCCGGGACGCCCGGGGCGCGGGGCCTCCTGCACCCCCCCCCCCGGGGTGTGTGGTGAGTGTGGTCGCGCGTCTGGGGCCGGGGTCCGTGTCCGTGTCCGCGGGGGCAGCCCCCGCCGTGCGCTCCTCTCGGGACACCCCTCCACGCGGGACCCCCACCCCGGGGTCGCCCCTCCACCAAGCCCTACCCGTCGGGGCCCCCCCCCCCCACCTCGGCCTTTTTGTGCGCTCGTCACGGGGGACACCCTCTGGGCGGGAAGGGGCACGGTGTCCAGGGTCCCTCCCGGGGGTCTCTCACCCGACCCCCAGGTGCACCCTTGGTGACAGCCCCAGCCAGAGAGCGGGGACGCGTCCTGGGTGGGGGTTCCCCATCTGGAGATCTCTCCTCCCCATCCCCCTTTTGTGTCCGCGAGTCCTGCCAGGCAGGGGCACCCACCCCAATCTGCGCGGAGACCCCCCCCACCCCCATTCCTCCGGGAGGTGCCCCTCTCCCCGCCCGGGGGTCGTGCTGGCGTGTTAACAGCCTCTTGAGTCCCTGAGGGCCCCTCCTCCCCCCCAGACACCCCTTTTCTGCTGGGGACCCCCCCAAAGCGCGCGCTCATGGGAGGGGGGGTCCGGGCGCGCGCCTTCGGGAAGGTTCTGCAAATCTGCGCCACCTGTTTACTGGGAGGGCGGGGCACATCCGGGGAGGACAGGGACCCCACAACCCCCCCTCCATTTCCCAGCGCCCCTGCGCAGATGCCTCTTCCTCCCTGAGCCCACTCTCAGGAAGGGGGACACACCCGCTGGCCTGGCCGGCGCAGCCACCTGGACAGAAGCAGGGGAGTGAGGACCCCCCCCCCAATCTTGCAGGTGCATCTAGATCGGAATCAGGAGGGTAAAGACCTCCCCCAATCTTTCAGGAGGGTAGAGACCCTGCGAGTGTGTCCAGTTTGTGCCAGAATTGGGAGGGGGTATGGACCCCCCCCAAATCTTGCCAGAGCAGGTGCGTCTAACCTGCGCCAGAATTGGGGGTTAAAGACCCCTCAAATCATGCGACACCCCCATCTCCACGGAGCCTATGAGTTACCCAGAAATGCCCTTTTTTTTTTAGGGAGGAGGTCGTTAGCACTGTCTTTGAAAATGGCAAGAAATGTGCTCCCCCCTCCCTTATTTATTTATTTATTTGTTTTTTGTATTCACTTTAGTGCTTCGGTGTCTGCACAATGCATCCGCTGCACCTGGACGCCATTTTTTTTTTCTCATTTTTGTCATTGTTATTGCTGGTTAGGCTAGGGAGAAAACGAGAGAGGAGAAAAGACACCTGCAGACCTGCTTCACCATCTGTGAAGTGACCTTTCTGCAAGTGGGGAGCCGGGGGCTCGAACCAGTATCCTTAAGCGGGTTTGTGTGCTTCGCGGCTTGTGCGCTTAACCTGCTGCGCTATTGTGCTGTCGCCGGGGGGGCCCCTCCTTTTTTTTTTTTTGTTTGTTTTAAATCCTAAGTGAAGTGGGCTTTTTTCTAAGACGGTGTGCGGACAGAGGGCGCTCGTTGCACAGCCTGTTGCTGGAAGGCTCTGTGGGGGGCTGACGCATAGCTGGGGGGGCTGGCGCGCGGTGGGGGGCTGGCGCGCATCTGGGCAGGGGGGGCTGGCGCGCAGCTGGGGGGGGTTGACGTGCTGGGGGACTGGCGCGCGGCTGGGGGGCTGGCGCGCAGCTGGGGGGGTGACGTGCTGGGGGGCTGGCGCGCGGTGAGGGGGCTGGCGTGCAGCTGGGGGGTTGACGTGCTGGGGGGGGCTGGCGCGCAGCTGGGGGGGTTGACGTGCTGGGGGGGCTGGCGCGCGGTGGGGGCCTGGCGCGCAGCTGGGAGGGTTGACGTGCTGGGGGGGCTGGCGCGCGGTGGGGGGCTGGCGCGCATCTGGGCGGAGGGCTGGCGCGCAGCTGGGGGGGTTGACGTGCTGGGGGGCTGGCGCGCGGTGGGGGCTGGCGCGCATCTGGGCAGAGGGCTGGCGCGCAGCTGTGGGGGTTGACGTGCTGGGGGGGGTTGGCGCGCGGTGGGGGGCTGGCGCGCAGCTGGGTGGGGGGCTGGCGCGCAGCTGGGGGGGTTGACGTGCTGGGGGGGCTGGCGCGCGGTGAGGGGGCTGGCGCGCATATGGGCGGGGGGGCTGGCGCGCAGCTGAGGGGGGCTGGCGCGCGGTGGGGGCTGGCGCACAGCTGGGCGGGGGGCTGGCGCAGGACGGGCGCTAGGTGGGGGGCTGGCGTGCAGCTGGGGGGGTTGACGTGCTGGGGGGGCTGGCGCGGTGGGGGGCTGGCGCGCAGCTGGGGGGGTTGACGTGCTGGGGGGGCTGACGTGCTGGGGGGGCTGGCGCGCAGCTGGGCGGGGGTTGGCGGAGGACGGGCGCTAGGTGGGGGGCTGGCGCACAGCTGGGGTGTTGACGTGCTGGGAGGGGCTGGCGCGCAGCTGGGCGGGGGTTGGCGCAGGACGGGCGCTAGGTGGGGGGCTGGCGCACAGCTGGGGTGTTGACGTGCTGGTGGGGACTGGCGCGCAGCTGGGCGTGGGCCTGGCGCAGGACGGGAGCGAGGTGGGGGGCTTGCGCGCAGCTGGCCGGGGGGCGGCCGGGTGGGGGGTGGCGCGCAGCCCACCCTGTTTCCCAGGTTGAGCCCAAGGGGCCTCCGGGATGCAGTCCGCTCCACCAGGTGACGTGTATCATCATTCTGTCAGATTCGCTCCAGGTCCCTCTCCAGCCAGCTTCCCCTCCTGCGAGGCAGCGCCCTGCTCAGGTTTGTGTTGCCATGGTCCTTTCCAGACCCCCGAGAAGCCAGGTGCGCTCTCGTG
This sequence comes from Erinaceus europaeus, assembly GCF_950295315.1. Taxonomy (NCBI): domain Eukaryota; kingdom Metazoa; phylum Chordata; class Mammalia; order Eulipotyphla; family Erinaceidae; genus Erinaceus; species Erinaceus europaeus. The sequence goes on from NC_080170.1 coordinate 123,130,056, forward strand.
CAGGTCTTGTTAGATTTGAACGGTGTTAAACGGTATGTATTGACTTCACTGTTATTTTGCGGCTTGCTTGTCTGCACTCAGCATTGCCTCTTTGTGAGTTAGGTCTGAACATAATGGGAGACGATGACTTTCATTTAATTATTCGGGGGGGGGGGGTCCGCACAAGCTAACGAGCGTCTACAATCCCACCGTGTAAAGAGTTATCCATTTCCCTATGGGTGGACTTGAATTTGCTGCTGGCAGCAACACCCAGGACACTTGCTGGGTGGTGGAATATGTTGAACCCAGGCCACAGAAGCTCTCTGAGCGGTCATGCTGCTTTTCACTCTCCCTGATCCTGGGCAAGATGGAGTGGTCCTGCCGTCCTTGCTAATGCTCTGATGTCTGACTGACTTTTGCTTCTCCACCACCAGCTCCTGCTAACCTCACTGCCCGGCTCTGGTGCCGGGTCAGCGCCTGGGTTTGGCTGGCAGCTCAGCCTCTTTCCATTTGGTCCTCATGTGATCAGTTGCAGCAAACTTGAATTTCGCACCTGGGGCAGTTCTTCTGGTATAGATAAAGGTTCATTTCGTGTACTCTGCCTGTCTCATGGCAGGTGAGAGGATGTCATGAAAATGCTTAAAAAAATGCTTTAAAAAAACCTTTTCCTCCCAGCCCAAGGTAATAATTAGACACATCTGGATGTATGTACTTCATGTGCAGGTTGGGAGCTGAGGAGACACCTGCAAGCTACCACTTATCCAGGAAGCAAAATAATTGTGCTCCTCTGCTAGTCTGGACAGTGTGTTTGTTACTTGCTTCCTGAAAACCGTACTATTGGGTGTGTGTATTATCTATCTCTGGGCAGTCAAAAAAAAAAGCGTAGAATTATTTGTCACTTCCTTCCTTTACTGTTCAGATTCTAGGAGTCACGGAGTACAGCTCTGTCGTTGGTTTTCACTGCTGAGCGACAGATACGTAATGCAGAGGAAATATTCTCTGCTCATGTGCCTGCCGGCTGTTGCTTGGTTTTGCTATCGGGAAGACTTTTATACAGATTTCCAGTACACAGTTGGAAGGAATTAATTTTCACAGTGGGGTCTGTGACACCCCCCCCCCCGAAAGTTAGGAAGATTTTTTTCTGAGGAGTAATGACCACAAGTGACATTTGTCAGTCACTTTGTGTTCCACTGTGAGTATACGCCTCCCCAGCATCGTCAGTACTTCGGGCCTGCGGTAGGAGCGGTCTCCTGCCTTACCCTGCCCTTCTGTGCAGGACTTAATGTTAAGAACGGCTCTTGGTTCATCCACAGGACGTCGCAGGGGGGAGAGGGGAAAACCCCACCAAAGACAAAGGGGGACTTAAAGACAGACTGTTTATGTTCGGGAGAACCCCGGCTCGGGCTGCCCCTGGGTCCTCTTGCTGGCCTACCTTGCCTGTGGTGCGGGCACTCTTGGCAATGCCACTGTCTAGTCATTTGGGGTCAGGCTGCTTGTCATTTAAACCTATCCTGTGCGTTCTGTTTTAAAATGTCAACCACGGTACTGCAGAAATTCATTCTGCAAGTGATTTGTACTTAACAATTTCTAGATGCCATGTTGAGACGTGCAGGTACGTGACATCTCAGCACTATTTTCTGATTGGTTGTGAGCAAAAGCTGGGAATGCCACTGTGGTAAGCAAGCTACCGAGCGGACATCCGGGCTCGGGGATGGACGTTCAGCTTCACCACACGCCAGATTGTCTTCTGACATGGTTGTATCAGCTTGTATTTTGACCAGTGGTTTTGTTGATTTCTATACTTGAATCACCAGCGGGGGAGACATAACAGGCCCGTGTCTCTTACGTCTGTCACAGTCATCAGACAGTTGTGGGTGGAGTGTTCTCGTGGCTGTCATCTGTTTTCTTCGGAGTTGGAACATCTGCCACTGTTTATGGACCATTGGTGTTTCTCAGTGTGAAGTGTCTCATCGTGTCTTTTGCCTGTTTTAAAACTAATGAACTGGGAACACCGATTCCATGCCCTGTAGCTATTTTTCCAGACTGTATCTGTTAAGATATTTATGAGAGGGTGTCCAAGCTCTTACACCAGACATGCAATGCAGGGGGTCCAGCTTGAGACCTCATGTTCCGAGGTCGGCACTTGACTTAAAGCACCACCTCCCGGACCTCTGTGTCCTATCTGTCCGGCTGTGTTTTGGCAGACCCAAATTCTGCTTTGAATGTCGCCAATGAGACACTTCCCTCATCCTGGACTTACAAAGACGTATTCTCCTGTGTTTCTTTTTAGAAGTTTTAAAATGGCTTGTCTCATCCTTACATCCGTCATCTGTCTGAATTGGCTTGTGCGGTCGTCTTTCCCCTCCCGTGTGGGGGCACTGGTCCCTGTGCCAGGTGCCACACTGCCCCCTGCCTGCCAGCTCGAGTGTGCTTGTGTCTGTTTCTGCTTCATCCTGCTTCATCCTGCTTTGCCCGCACGCTCTCTGTGTTGATGCCGTACGGTCATAATGAGAAGCGCTACAGCTCTGTCTTGATGTCTGAATGTACTTGAGTCTCAGCTGCTCCCGCACCTTTCTTCTCGTTTTAAGAACCAGCTTATCACGTGACTGGAAACACCCTTTGGGAATTAATTGGAATTGATTGAATCGGTTTGGGGGAGAATTGAAATCTTTACGATTTTGAACCCTCCTATCTGAAATCATGGTATGTATTTTCGTTTATTCCAGTTTTGAATGTCTTTAATAAAGCTCTGTGCCTTTTCCCTGTGTAGATCTTCCATGTCTGAACCCTTGGCGCTAGTGTTTCTGTTAGTTGCTGTGACTGTTATAAATGATACTTGTGACAGAATCTGTTATTTTGTTTCATCATTAGTAAACAGAAACTTACTAGACTTTGGAATATTGTTCTTTAGCCATCTACTTCATAAACTTTGCAAATTCTGACGCATTTCCTATCATTTCTTTGGTTTTCTATGTGGTTGTGCGATTTACAGACAGTGACAGTTTGGGTTCTTGAGTTCTCTTCCCTCTTAGTTTTTCTCTTTTTTTTAAATATATTTTTATTTATTATTTACTCCCTTTTGTTGCCTTTGTTGTTTTATTGTAGTTATGATTGATGTCGTTGTTGTTGGATAGGACAGAGAGAAATGGAGAGAGGAGGGGCAGACAGAGAGGGGAGAGAAAGACAGACACCTGCAGACCTGCTTCACCACCTGGGAAGCGACTCCCCTGCAGGTGGGGAGCCGGGGTTCGAACCAGGATCCTTTCACCGGTCCTTGCTCTTTGTGCCACGTGCGCTTAACCTGCTGCGCTACCGCCCGACTCCCAGTTTTTCTTGTCTTAATGTGCTGGCACACTTTTATTCTGTGTCCAATGGACATGACTGTGTTAGTCATTAGAAGTGACTATAGTGGGTGTATGTGTCTTTGTTCTGATTTATTTTATTAATTTTTTAACCTAGAGACAGAGAGGCAGAGACAGAAAGTGAAAGAGACCCCAGCACCCCAGGTTCCTTCAGTCGGGGGCTGGACTCTGGGTGACGTGCATGGCAGAGATGGCTCTATCCAAGTAAGCCCTTCCTTCCTGAGTTTCCAGGGCCTATTTCTGCATTAAAATTGTTCACTTGGGGGCCGAGCCAGGTAGAGTACACACATTCAAGCGCCTGGTCCCCACCTGCAGGGGAGCTTTGTGAGCAGTGACGCAGTGCTGCAGGTGTCTCTCTCCTCTTTTCCAGCCCCTGTCAACTTGTCTGTCTCTATCCCCTCCCCCAAATCGGGAGACAGCATGATAGTTCTGCAAAATACTTGCATGCCTGAAGCTCTGAAGTTCCAGGTTCAGTTCCCAGCATCACCAAAAGCCTGGGCTGAGCAAGAGACCTCTTTCCCATTCATTGTCTTCTATTTATTTCTCTCATTCAATAAAAAGAATATAAAAAAAAGAAAAGAAGAAGAGGGGAAAAAAAGATCCTGAGAGTGGTAGACTCATTCATATTATAGGCACCAAGTTCCAGTGAGTGCTAACCCCAGTGGCAATAAAAAAATCAAAAAGATAATTCATGCAAAGACCCAGGCTCAAGTCCCTGGCCCCTGCCTGTAGGTGGAAAGCTTCCTGAGCAGTAGGACTGAGGGTGTCTCGCCTTCTCTTTGTCTCTCTCCCTCAGCTCTCTGTCTTTCACCCTCCATCAATGGAAGAAAGCTGCTGCTGGCAGTAGTGTGCGTCCACCAAGCCCAAGGGCGACCTTGGTGGCGAAAAGAAAAAGTTTCTGAAGAGTTTGTAGTTACCCTTTGTCCAGTTAGGGAAGCCTTTGGTGTCGCGTGTGTGCTTTTGTGTATTTAAAAAATTTTTAAAAATATTTATTTATTCCCTTTTGTTGCCCTTGTTTTATTATTGTAGTTATTATTGATGTTGTTGGATAGGACAGAGAGAAATAGAGAGAGGAGGGGAAGACAGAGAGGGGGAGAGAAAGACAGACACCTACAGACCTGCTTCACCACCTGTGAAGCGACTCCCCTGCAGGTGGGGAGCCGGGATCCTTACGCTGGTCCTTACGCTTTGCGCCACCTGCCCTTAACCCACTGTGTTACCGCCCAGCTCCCAACATTTGTGTATTTCTGGAGAAAATCCTGTGGCTTTTCTCATTAATCAGGAATGAGTTCCAACTACATTTTTTTATATTTATTTATTTTCCCTTTTGTTGCCCTTGTTGTTTTAACATTGTTGTGGTTATTGATGTCGTTTTTGTTGGATAGGACAGAGAGAAATGGAGAGAGGAGGGGAAGACGGGGGGAGAGAAAGACAGACACCCTGCAGACCTGCTTCACCGCTTATGAAGCAACTTCCCTGCAGGTGGGGAGCCGGGGGCTGGAACCGGGATCCTAAGCATAAGCTGGTCTTTGCGCTTTGCTCCACGTGTGCTTAACCCGCTGCACCACTGCCCGACTCCCCCAATTACATGTTTTAAAAATGTTCTTTTCTCATACATTCTTTGTTGAGATAAACCCAAGTTAGCCTTTCAGTTTTCTAAAAAAATTGTGTGGTGCCTGAGTCTTGTCCACGTATGATTCCTCCATTTGCAGGAAACGAACTAAATACATAACGGGGAGAGAGGTGCGTACAGCACAGCCAGTGTCTTCGGAGTGACCTTTAAAGATGCCGTTACTGTGTGTCTCTGGGTTTTAGAAGTGAGTCAAAGTCTCTGGTGGTCACCGTAGTTTTTATCTGGACTTATTTTTTACTTAATCCTCATTTTTGAAAGAATTTCGATGGGTGTAGGGTTCTGGCTTGACAGTTCGTTTTTTCCTGTTAGTGTGGTAAGGGTTTTATTTTCCTGATGCTCGTGTAGTCTGCTGTCCATTTCATTGTCTTCTTTAGAGAAAACCATTTATTTTCTTTTAATTACATTGCGTTTTCTGTGTTTGGCCATTTTACTTTTTAGGCTAAATAGAGTCCACTATTCATTTGTCCTGTTCTGAATGTGTGGGTTTCCTCATTTCAGAGTTTGTCTTTCACAAGGTGTAGAAGATTCTGAGCCCTGTGTCACAAAAAATAGTGTCTCAGGGCTGGGCAGTGCTGCATCTAGCTGAGTGCACGTGACCATGAGTAAGGACCCAGGTTCAGGCCCCCGGCCCCCACCTGCAGGTTGAAAGCCTCCCAAGTGGTGAAGCAGTGCTGCAGGTGTCTGTCTCCCTCCCTCCCTCATTCCTTCCCTTCTTCCCTCTCTAGCCTCTCTTCTCAATTTCTCTGCATCTATCCAGTAAACAAATACATAAGATACTTAATAAATAAATAAATAAAAACCAAATCATATTAAGTCACTAGTAAAAAAAAAAATTTTTTTAATGTAACAGAGATAATGTCTGTCTGATCTCTTCTGGAAATCAGACTGGATATGTGCATCCATCCGGCTCTTCCCGGTGACCTTTCATCTCTCGTCCTCTTCACTCCCTGTGCCTGTTAGTGTTCGCAGTGAGGGTCACTTCCTCAGACACATCTCCTCGCCCGTCAGCTCTCTCCTCAGCTGTGCTTGTGAGGCTGCCCTGCAGGTGGGGACTGCAGTGTGTGTGCTCTACCCTGTGTGCCACTACCCGGCCCTAGGTTTACTTGACATTTAGAAATTACATTTCTGATTTCTGAATGTTCTACTTTCTCCTTGATTTTTTTTTTTTTCTAGACAAAAGTTGTTTTACAGTCTTGTGAGGTTTGTTCATGTTTTGAATTCCTGGGTGTTATATTTGAGAAGGATCGGCAGACTTCACTGAGGTGTCTGTGGAGTGAGGCTCCGGTGGCACGAGCAGTGGGCACGGCCTCCGCCATGTGGCACAGGGGGGCTGCAGACAGAAGCAGGGGCTGCCGCCCGCAGGGGCTTCGTGCTGGGTAGGGAGTTGAGACTCACTCTGAAGAGGCAGGGAAGCTGGCATGTGCTTTGTGGCAGCAAAATGTCAGGTCGCTGCTAGAGGATGCCAAGTCAGATTGGGATAGCCAGGTGGCATGTGGCACAAAGACCTGGTAGCGCACAGCAAGGAGAAAACTGAATTTCATGTCTCTGTTTTTGAGCGGAAGGCTCAGTCTCACCTGCGGCCCTGGGCCCCCGTGATGCTCAGTAGCACTTGACAGGGAGGGGCCGCTGGGAGTCCCGGCTCTCGCCCGGCCTGGGAAGGTGGGGAGCCCTTCCGCCTCTTGCTCGTTGTAGCTCAGTGTGAGGCCAGCTCCAGTGCTTGTAGCTGAGCACCTCCAGTTCTGTAACAGGACTGTACCATGTGCGGAAAACGTCCTTGCACATCAGAGCTGAGGCAGGTATCACAGGTGTTCTCACTGAGGCCAAGGCAGGCCGGTAACAGTGAAATACAAGCAGATGAAAACAGATGGGATATGATGGCTGGGAATGGCAGGAATCGTGGGGCAGCCTTCCGGACACAGTGTGCCGACCTGGGTCCAGTGGGGAAGGCCACCCCAGAGAGCTAGTACGGACCAGAGAGAGTGAGTTTTGGTTGGAGAAGAACCCACGGAGGAGAGGTCAAAGGAAGAGATGGGGGGGGGGGGAGGGCAGGCAGGCCAGCAGGTCCAGCTGGAAAGTGCTGTTGGCCATTGCTGGTGAAGGTAGACCTTTTAGCCAGAAGACCCCAGATAGTGGGCTCCCAGACGCTCACAGCACTGATGGTCACGGCGTTTCCTGTAGGTGCTGGGTGTGCCGACTCCCCAGCCCCACGTAGGGTAGGGTGCCACAGAGGTGAAGTGAGCTGCTCAGGATCTCACATACTCAGAGACACAAGAGAGCCAGGTTCCAGCCCAGGACGTCGGTTGCAGAGCCTTCCTGCTCCCATCCATGATGCCACATGGCGTCTCTGATGAAAGCGGAATGGCCAGCACAAGTGCTCGGCGCCGGGCACTTGGCACGGGGTGTGGCGTTGCTGAGCTCTGCCTGACAGCGTGAGCCAGTGGCCAGTGTGACATCGGCACGGCCAGCCCGGGGTGTGAGCGGATGCTGGGCGGAGTGTGGGCGGTGACACAGCTCCCAGTTCCGTGTCTATACACGGAAACTTCTCGAGACAAATGATTTGCCACCAGACGTGAGGTGCCAAGATGCCGTATCTGTCTGTGTTTTCCGTTCTTATTCCATCTTTGGGAGTTAGACTGTGCTCTCTGAGAATATTGCTCATCTAGAATGAACCAGCTTCCAGATGTTGTTGAGCCCCCGTGTCTTGTAGAAATACTGTGATGGGAAGCAGGCTTCCTCAGTGGCGCACCTGGTTGAACACACACAGTGCCATGCACAAACACCTGAGTTCAGAGCCCGGGTCCCCAGCTGCAGGTGCCTCTCTGTCTCCCTCTTTGCTCCCCACCCCCCTTCCCTGTCAACTTCTCTCTGTCCCTTATAAATCAGATCAAGTGCAGTAAGGGTTGTGTCAGGTAGCAGCTACGTAGCCTTCATGTCATTGAGAAATGCCCGTGTCATTACCCTAGTGCTGGCCCTAGCTTCCTCTCCCCGTTACCACCAGCACCGTCACCACCACCTTTGGCATGCCACGCGCTCCCATTCCTGACCTGGTCTGTGCTCTCTCCTCAGGGTGGGACACCATGGGCGATTTGGCCCTGGCAGAATGCACTGCCCCAGATTACAGCTCGCTAGAAGACTGCCCTTATGCGGATGATTGTGTCTTCGTGTCTGATGATTACGTTCATGTGACTCAACTTTTCTGTGATGGAGTGGTAAGTAGACTCGCTCCTTTCTGTTTGCCTTAGGCACTGTGTCACTGAGCTACGATTGTCGTGTGACATGCTGATTCAGGTGGGCTGACAGCCATTCGATACATGTATGTATTGCTACATGGTCTCGGCAGGTCCTAACATCCATTGGCGTACATAGCTATACATCTTCTTTGTATGTGATGAAGAATTTTTAGACTTCTGACAAGGTTTTTTGATTTAGACCTGTTTCAATAAGGATTTTTTTCCCCCCTTAGGGTATGCAGTATAAAGATTATATCCAAAGTGAGAGAAACTTAGGTGAGTACACTGATACTTAAGCTTCTTGAAAGATTACCAAGGGAGCTTCATCTATTCACATAAAAATAGCAAACTTATGTGGTCCGGGAGGTGGCACAGTGGATAAAACATTGGACTCTCAAGCATGAGGTCTTGGGTTCAGTCCCTGGCAGCACATGCACCAGAGAGATGTCTGGTTCTTTCTCTCTCCTCCTTTCTCATCAGTCAATAAATAAACTCTTTAAAAAATTGCATGTCTTTAAAAAAAATTGTCCCATATTTCATCAAAGTAAGAGACTGGGGTAGGTGGGAGGAGGGTTCAGGTACTGGAATATGAAGGCAGAGGACCTAGTGGGGGCTGTATAGTTACGTGGAAAACTGGGAAGTGTTGTGCATGCACACACTATTGTATTTACTCTTGATGTAAAACATTCATCCCCCAGTAAAGAAATTTTTAAAAAAAGTCCTTTTGCTAGTAAAACCACCAACCTGTTGCTAAAAACAGTTTGAGCTAACACTTAACTATTAACAAAAGGTGAAGATACTCATCCATTCGACCTGCCAACGCCCATGTTCAGCGGGGAAGCAATTACAGAAGCCAGACCTCCCACCTTCTGCATCCCACAATGACCCTGGGTCCCTACTCCCAGAGGGATAGAGAATGGGAAAGCTGTCAGGGAAGGGATGGGATCCGGAGTTCTTGGGGTGGAAATTGTGTGGAGTTGTACCCGTCTCATCCTATGGTCTTGTTAATATTTCCATTTTATAGATAAAAAATTTTTTAAAAAGATACTCATTCACTAATCTCTTTTCCATATCTGCATGTTGCTTCCTTCCAAAATGAGGCACATAGTATTAATTTGAAACTTTTTTTTTAATGAAGAATTTGACATCTGCAGTATGTGGTGCACAAAGCCAATTTCGGTCCTGCAAGATTACTGTGACGCCATTAAAATCCGGATCTTCTGGCCTCTTCTGTTTCAACACCAGCACAGTTCTATCATATCTCGGCTGCACCCCTGTGTGGAAGCCGCGTAAGCTGCTGCATGTTACTCGTTTTGTGTGAATGGTGGTGAGCATGTCACCTGGGTTCTGAGCAGTGTCAGCTGTGAGGGCAAGCTTCTGTCTCCCCCTCATAAACTACACCAGGGCGGAAAATGCTGATACCTGGGGTTGGTATGAGTGAGCGTTCATGTAACATTGTAATGAATGGAATGCTACAGACACAGGACAGAGTAGATACTTGTGGGGAAACGCCTGTCTTGTTCGTAAATGTCAGTGTAGTTGAATAGAAGAGAAGAAAGTTGTAGAATTTTGGCTACTCTGCAATTGAAAATAATAGTATTGTATTACTTGGATGGAACTAGAGGTGGTTATGCTAAGTGAGAGAAGTGAACGAAAACACTGTTTTCATCTCCATGTGTAGTCTAGATAACTAATGCAAACACACTTTAAAAAAAAACCTGTGTCTTAGACTCAAAAAGATGTGGTATTTTGCTCACGTAATAACCCATGTTAGAAATCATGAACTAAGGGAATCAGATGGTGGCATAGCAGGTTGAGCGCATGTGGTGCAAAGCGCAGGGATCGGCGTAAGGATCCAGGTTCGAGCCCCCGGCTCCCCACCTGCAGGGGAGTCGCTTCACAGGCGGTGAAGCAGGTCTGCAGGTGTCTGTCTTTCTCTCCCCCTCTCTGTCTTCCCCTCCTCTCTCCATTTCTCTCTGTCCTATCCAACAACGACATCAATAACCACAACAATGTTAAACAAGGGCAACAAAAGGGAAAATAAATTTAAAAATATATATAAAAGAAATCATGAACTAGAGAACTACATTTCTTTCTAGGTGATTTAAATTGAGGTGTAATATACAGCTAAGTGTAGACTTCACTGAGTTTTTATATAGGTGAACCTAATCTTTTAAAATATATTTCTCTTTTAGTTCTCATGCTTCTGAGATAAGTTTGAAAAAATTGCATTATCTGGAGTTGATGGAAGACATTGTGGATTTGGCAAAGAAAGTTGTGGTGGGTAATAAACGCATTTTTCTCCCGTCTTCTGCTTAAGGAATATAAATGACTTGTCTGGTGTCAGGCTGGAGCCTGTAATGGTCAGCTGGTGGTGGTTTAGTTTTGGTTGACCTGACATGATTGTCCTGTAGAATTGGTGAGTGCATCTGAGAGGTCACCAAGATGGCTTCTGACAGGACCTACACCCACTACTGCCCCTCACAAAACTATTCAAGTGGGAATTTGTCACAGATCACAGTGAGCTGCTCGTGGTCCATAGAAACTTTGCGATTGTAGCTTCCGAAAGTGACAACTGTCTCAGGTCACAGTCACCATCACCACACCAGAGTTTTCTTTCTTTCTTTCTGAGTAATAAGCCTTTTTACATCACATTTGGGGAAATTGCCTTACACTGCATGAAGGATTTTGGCATGAGTGAGACCTGGGTTTGGTCTCTTGACACCTCAGAAAGTGACAGAACAGTGCTCTGGTTTCCTCCTCAGTTAAAAAGTAAAATTAGCACCTCTTCCTAGCTGACCAGCTGGGTGACTGGCGGGGCCTTCCCCAGGTGAGTCCAACAGCTTCAGGTAAGTGACCCCGCCATACACAGCAGGGTGCTCACCCTGAAGAAAACACACCCAGTACAGACCACTGCCACGCAGCAGACACTGTGAGGAGACAGAAGACATTGTTCTTCACTTTCACCAAGAGGTCAAGACAAAAGCCCTAAAAATGTTCCAAATATACACGAGCACTTGAGCAAATTAGTTCTCAGCTAATTCTAGTAACTCAGAAAGTATGTAGAGGCCAGAAGAAGACAGGAAGACTTCTCCAGACTGAACGAAGAAAAAATAGACACACACCAAGGTGTATCATAGTTAAAGTGACAAAAAATAAGGCGAAGAAAGGATATTTGTAGCGTGCTCAGTGAGGAAGACGTGTGACCAAAGTTGCTGTTCCCTGCTAGACTTGCCTTCAGACTAGACGGACGGACTAAGTGCTTCTCGGACGAGCACCCGCTGAAGGGATTCATCACCACTAGACCCACTCTATGAGAAGTTCTAAATGCGGGGTCGGGCGTAGCACAGCAGGTTAAGCGCACATGGCACAAAGCGCAAGGACCGGCATAAGGATCCCGGTTGGAGTCCCCAGCTCCCCACCTGCAGGGGGTCGCATCACAAGCGGCGAAGCAGGTCTGTAGGTGTCTATCTTTCTCTCCCCCTCTCTGTCTTCCCCTCCTCTCTCCATTTCTCTCTGTCCTACCCAACAACAATGATATCAATGACAAGAATAATAATAACCACAACAACGATCAAAAAAACAAGGGCAACAAGAGGGAAATAAAAATAGCTTCCGGGGGGAGTCGGGTTGTAGCGCAGCGGGTTAAGCGCAGGTGGTGCAAAGCACAAGGACCGGCATAAGGATCCCGGTTCGAACCCCGGCTCCCCACCTACAGGGGAGTCGACTCACAGGCGGTGAAGCAGGTCTGCAGGTGTCTGTCTTTCTCTCCCCCTCTCTGTCTTCCCCTCCTCTCTCCATTTCTCTCTGTCCTATCCAGCAACGACAACAACAATGATAACTACAACAATAAAACAACAAGGGCAACAAAAGGGAATAAATAAATAAATATTAATAAATAAATAAATAACTAGCTTCCGGGAGCAGTGGATTGATGGTGCAGGCACCGAGCAGTAATCCTGGAGGAGGCAAAAAAAAGAAAAGAAAACAGAGGGGGGTCGGGCGGTAGCGCAGCGGGTTAAGTGCACGTGGTGCAAGGCACAAGGACCGCCGTAAGGATCCCGGTTTGAACCCCAGCTCCCCACCTGCAGGGGTGTCACTTCACAGGCGGTGAAGCAGGTCTGCAGGTGTCTGTCTTTCTCTCCCCCTCTCCGTCTTCCCCTCCTCTCTCCATTTCTCTCTGTCCTAACAATGACAACATCAGTAACAAGAAGAAGAATAACTACAAGAATAAAAAAAAAAAAGGGCAATAAAAGGGAAAATAAAATATAAAAAAGAAAAAAGTGTAAAATGAAATTGAGCTCATCAGTAAGGGAAATAACAGCAGGAGTAAACCAGGGCGCTGCATCAAACCGAAAAGCTTCACGACCAAGGGCTCCACCTTGGTGGGAGAAAATAATTACGTACCATACGTTAGGTGAAAAAAGACTGACAAGTAAGATGCATCATGAACTTACAGTGGGGAGAAGATCTAAGCAGACTGTGCACCAAAGAAGATATTTAGATGGCCAGCAGGCAGATGAAGAAATACCCAAAGGTCACTGACTATCAGACGCAAAGCAAAGTAACAGGGAGATAGCACCCCGCCCCGTTGGGATGGCCGGTATCCCAGAGGACAGAAAGCAGTGCTGGAGCATGCTGAGAGCAGGGAACTCCTTGGCACTGTGGCTGGGATGCTCATTGGGTTAACGGCGAATAGTCTGGAGAGTCCACAAAGCCTTAAAAATGTAGCTTCTCTGATCCTGGCAATTTCACTAACGGAGATGTATCCAAAGAACACAAATAAAACATCTGAAGACATGTACGCACGTCTGTGTGTGTGGCCGTGCGTTTTGTAAAGGCCCAAGTAGCACAGCTTTCACTCCCAACATGGACGGGAGTAGAAGTCAATCATGTGAATGAAGTAAGTCAGGAGAAGGACGAGTACTGGATGATTTTCATCGTAGCTGGGACCTAAAAACCAAAGCAAGGGGTAGATAAGAGGGTGAGCATCGATGGACTGTGGTCACTTAGCAGACTCGGATTCGGGGACATGGAGGACGGTACTATGGGGCGTTGGGGACCAAAGGCCCTGGAGTGGACATGGGGCTGGTTTGGAGGTGGGTGAGGTATACTGATACCTGTCTTGTGGAAATGGGTCTTGTGACAGCAGCCCGAAGGGAAGTGATAATCAGTGCTAGAAAAAAACACTCCACCAAGTGGGGTTATTGAAACTTAAAAGTATTAGCTTATGATCTACATAATGAATTGTATAATGTATGATTCATAAGTTTTATAATATATGTCAAATAAATGATTGAGATTAAAACCGTATCTTTCCTCAACTACTATACTGTAAAACATTAACCCTCCCAATTAAATGGGGCGGGGGGGAGAAACAGAAAACACTGTTCATGCATTCATGCATATTCCTAAATTTATAAGTATTGAGGTCCATGCCAATGAATTCTTTAAAGATACCCTGTAAACCCTGTAAACAAGCAAACAGAAAACTGTCTTTCCAAATTATTAACACATTAAAACTCTTTTAAGAAAAGAAATCAGTGTCCTAACTAGGTAAATTCATACAAACTGCAAATTGGTGGTTTCCAGGGGTTGGACAAAATAAAATAATAAAGATAAAATTCCACCTCCCCAAAATAAAATTGCTGATGAGAAATGTACTGTTGGCGTAGACAGCAGTATTCCTGACATGTAAGTTTTTTTTTTTTTTTTTTTTGGTCCATTGGGAAAATTAAGTATAATTGACTGAATCAATAAAGGATAAAATGTGTATTTTACTCTTTTTCTGTTTTGCAGAATGACCCGTTCTTTATTGGAGGCTTATTGAGAATTGGTTATAAAATAGAAAATGTGAGTATTTAACTTGGGAGCCCAGCAAAATAAGTGTCTCCATCCACATTGGGCGTGTATTGTGTCCACGTGGTCAGGCTCTCAGATCCAGATCTTGCTAGTCTTGATTTCTGTATATTTTGAAACCATTTACTTATTTATCTTCTCCCTCTGCCCATAACCCCTGTAAGTTTTAAAAAATATTTATTTATTCCCTTTTTGTTGCTCTTGTTTTATTGTTGTAGTTATTATTATTGTTATTGGTGTTGTCTTCAGTTTCTAAACTCATTTGAGGCACTAGAAGGACAAGGAGCATTCCTGTCGCCTCTTGACCCCGTGTGAAGGTCAGGCGAGAGTGCTCATTTGCTTGGTTTCTTGGCTTACCTCATTAGCCACAGAACGTTTGAGACACATGGTCCCAGTGGTCTGGGAGGTGGCACAGTGGATAAAGTATTGGACTCTCAGGCACGAGGTCCTGAGTTCAATCCCCGGCAACATGTATCAGAATGATGTCTGCTTTTTTTTTTTTTAATATTTATTTTATTTATTTATTCCCTTTTGTTGCCCTTGTTGTTTTTTATTGTTGTAGTTAGTATTGTTGTTGTCGTTGTTGGATAGGACAGAGAGAAATGGAGAGAGGAGGGGAAGACAGAGAGGAGGAGAGAAAGACAGACACCTGCAGACCTGCTTCACCGCCTGTGAAGCGACTCCCCTGCAGGTGGGGAGCCGGGGTTCGAACCGGGATCCTTATGCGGGTCCTTGTGCTTTGCGCCACCTGCACTTAACCCGCTGCGCTACAGCCCGACTCCCGAAGTCTGCTTTCTCTCCTATCTTTCTAATTAATAAATAAATAAAATCTTTAAAAAAAAAAAAAAAAGACACACGGTCCTTTTGTGCCTTTGACCTTGAGGTGTGGGTGGAAGTCCTAGTCTAGATGTGATCTGAGAGCCCTCAACCTCCTGCCGCTGTTACGTGTTCCTGCTACCTGAGGCCACCTCTGACCAGGTCACAGACATCAACGCTCAGCCCTGTAATCATTACTGAAACATCTTTTTTTAAAAAAAATATTTATTCCCTTTTGTTGCCCTTGTTGTTTTAGTGTTGTCGTTGTTGGATAGGACAGAGAGAAATGGAGAGAGGAGGGAAAGACGGGGAGAGAAAGACAGACATCTGCAGACCTGCTTCACCGCCTGTGAAGCGACTCCCCTGCAAGTGGGGAGCCGGGGTTCGAACCGGGATCCTTACACCGGTCCTTGCGCTTTGCGCCACGTGTGCTTAACCTGCTGCACCACCGCCCGACTCCCTACTGAAGCATCTTAACCATTGAGGCTGACCCAAGTTTGCCCTAGATGGAATGATAACCTTTAACTGGTACATTGAGGTTCGTCTATTCCAGGAAAGGCTAGAGTGGTGAGACGAGGAGGCTGTACATATTTTGTATTAAGAATCTGAAATGGGGGAGTCAGGCGGTAGCACAGCGGGTTAAGCGCACGTGGCGCAAAGTGCAAGGACCAGCGTAAGAATCCTGGTTTGAGCCCCCAGATCCCCACCTGCAGGTGTCTGTCTTTCTCTCCCCCTCTCTGTCTTCCCCTCCTCTCTCCATTTCTCTCTGTCCTATCCGACAACGACGACATCAGTAACTACAATAATAAAGCAACAAGGGCAACAAAAGGAAATAAATAAATATTTATTTATTTATTTAAAAAAAGAACCTGAAGTGGAGCTGGGCAGAGGTGCTCCCGGTTAAGCACACATATTGCCATGCACAAGGGCCTGGGTTCGAGCCGTCACTCCTCATCTACAGGGGTGCACGCTTCACGAGCACAGAAGGAGGTCTGCAGGTGTCTATCTTTCTCCCCCTGCTAACTCAGTTTCTCTCTGTGCTGTCAAATAAAACATAAAGAAGAAAATCTGAAATGTTTTGGGGTCATGGTGCCTGGTGGTGGAGTAAGAGCTGAGTAGGGGATGACAAGAGTTTCGCACATACCTGTCACGAGGAAATGAGAGGTGGTACCCATATGCCATAAACCGTAAAGAAGAAAATCCATTCAGCTCCCATGAAACAATCATCTGAGTGCTATGTAAGATAGATTTATAATGCCACATATATACTTAGATTTAATACTCAAATCACATTCTTTGTCTCTTCTTTTTGAAACAGAAAATTTTGGTAATGGAAGAAGCTTTGAATTGGGTGAAATATATAGGAGATGTAACAATTCTCCCTAAACTAGGATCTGTTGACCACTGTTGGCCCATGTTAAGTATTTTCTTTACTGAATGTAAGTACAAATAAATTGTCACATGGCTCAGTTCTCCACAAAAGTCATTTCTGTTTGAAAATTGAAAGTGTAGTTGTATGATTATCTTGGGATTTAAAAAAAAAAAAAAGGTCTGAGTATGAGAGCTCTAGCCTTGTAGTTACTGTTACTCGGTGTTTGTTTCTTGTCTTACTGAGTTCTTTGATGCTTTGGGGGAAAGTTTTTTTTTTTTTTTAACCGATTACCCAGTTCTGGCTCATGGTGGTGCCAGGGTTTGAACCTAAGACTTTGTATCCTCAAGCATGAAAGATGTTTTGTCACCATTATGCCATCTCCCTGGTCTTTAGATTTAAAAATTCTGTCCACCAGCCGGATGTCATAAATTACCAGGGATCCAAAGAAAACACATTGGAATGCTTGTATCTCCATCACAGGAGAAGCATCTTTGCATCTCCCTACTGAATCCTGTTGCAGTGTCTGATGAGACCACTATACATTTTTTTTCTTTGTGAAATATTATCCCTTCAGGTATTTGACTATTAGCAATTTTTAAAAATATTTACTCACCTCCTTTTGTTGCCCTTCTTGTTTTATTGTAGTTGTTGTTATTGATGTCATTGGTGGATAGGACAGAGAGAAATGGAGAGAGGAGGGGGAGACAGAGAGGGGGAGAGAAAGACAGACACCTGCAGACCTGCTTCACCGCCTGGGAAGCGATGCCCCTGCAGGTGGGGAGCCGGGGGCTCAAACCGGGATCCTTACACTGGTCCTTGGCACTTTGCACTACCTGCGCTTAACCCGCCGAGCTACCGCCCGACTCCCAGCAGTCTTGTGTGTGTGTGGAACTGGGGACTTGGTTGTGATTCCATTGCTCCAGGCCACTTTTTCATTCAGAGTGAGTGATACAGAAAGATGGAGAGAGAGCCCTCGTGAGAGCTTCCTCTGTTGCTGTAGCACCTCATATGTGGCACCCGAACTCGAACCCAGGATTCAGGCATGAGAGCCCAGGTACCCTGCCTAGTGAGCTCTCTACGGCCTAGACACAGAGATCGCAAAACCCAGGAAATGGTTGCCTCATCTGTGCATGAAGAACTATAATTTGCTTTTCCTGAGGAGAGGGCAGATTTTGTTCAGAATTAGGTCTAAACATGAAGCCATCCTTTCCCGGTGGGTCCGCCAGACAGGCTGCGTGGTGCCAGCAGGTTCTGGAGGGCCTCAGTTCTCGACTGGACCCGTGGCAGAAGGTAGAGAGGGAGGTCATATCCTGGGCTCCCTGACGCTCCTGTTCCTGTTTGGGAAATGAGCAAACGAAGGACCGGCGTCCACGTGCCATCCCTGCAGTCCAGTGAGCAGGCAAGTCTGGGCGCAGGTGGGCTCTGAGCTCAAAGCCTGGGCGCAGGTGGGCCTCTGAGCTCAAAGCCTGGGCGCAGGTGGGCTCTGAGCTCAAAGCCTGGGCGCAGGTGGGCTCTGAGCTCAAAGCCTGGGCGCAGGTGGGCTCTGAGCTCAAAGCCTGGGCACAGGTGGGCTCTGAGCTCAAAGCCTGGGCGCAGGTGGGCTCTGAGCTCAAAGCCTGGGCGCAGGTGGGCTCTGAGCTCAAAGCCTGGGCGCAGGTGGACCTCTGAGCTCAAAACCTGGGCGCAGGTGGGCCTCTGAGCTCAAAGCCTGGGCGCAGGTGGGCTCTGAGCTCAAAGCCTGGGCGCAGGTGGGCTCTGAGCTCAAAGCCTGGGCGCAGGTGGACCTCTGAGCTCAAAGCCTGGGCGCAGGTGGGCTCTGAGCTCAAATCCTGGGCGCAGGTGGGCTCTGAGCTCAAAGCCTGGGCGCAGGTGGGCTCTGAGCTCAAAGCCTGGGCGCAGGTGGACCTCTGAGCTCAAAGCCTGGGCGCAGGTGGGCCTCTGAGCTCAAAGCCTGGGCGCAGGTGGGCCTCTGAGCTCAAAGCCTGGGCGCAGGTGGGCTCTGAGCTCAAAGCCTGGGCGCAGGTGGACCTCTGAGCTCAAAACCTGGGCGCAGGTGGGCCTCTGAGCTCAAAGCCTGGGCGCAGGTGGGCTCTGAGCTCAAAGCCTGGGCGCAGGTGGGCTCTGAGCTCAAAGCCTGGGCGCAGGTGGACCTCTGAGCTCAAAGCCTGGGCACAGGTGGGCTCTGAGCTCAAAGCCTGGGCGCAGGTGGGTTCTGAGCTCAAAGCCTGGGCGCAGGTGGGCTCTGAGCTCAAAGCCTGGGCGCAGGTGGACCTCTGAGCTCAAAACCTGGGCGCAGGTGGGCCTCTGAGCTCAAAGCCTGGGCGCAGGTGGGCTCTGAGCTCAAAGCCTGGGCGCAGGTGGGCTCTGAGCTCAAAGCCTGGGCGCAGGTGGGCTCTGAGCTCAAAGCCTGGGCGCAGGTGGACCTCTGAGCTCAAAGCCTGGGCGCAGGTGGGCTCTGAGCTCAAAGCCTGGGTGCAGGTGGGCTCTGAGCTCAAAGCCTGGGCGCAGGTGGGCTCTGAGCTCAAAGCCTGGGCGCAGGTGGACCTCTGAGCTCAAAGCCTGGGCGCAGGTGGACCTCTGAGCTCAAAACCTGGGCGCAGGTGGGCCTCTGAGCTCAAAGCCTGGGCGCAGGTGGGTTCTGAGCTCAAAGCCTGGGCGCAGGTGGGGCTCTGAGCTCAAAGCCCTGGCTTTCCTCCCAGTGTCCCTCTGCCCTCGGCACCGCTCTGGCTGTGCTGTGACCTTCCCAAAGCTCTGCTTGAATCCTCTGTTTCTGACCCTTCAGATAGAAATGTGTCCGCCTAGAGGCATAGCTAAGGCTTGGTTGCAATGACATTTCTCAGTACTTTTAAAGAAGCTCTTATTTATTTATTTATTCCCTTGTTGTTCTTGTTTTATTGTTGTAGTTATTATTGCTGTTGTTGGATAGGACAGAGAAATGGAGAGAGGAGGGGAAGACGGGGAGAGAAAGACCGACACCTGCAGATCTGCTTCACCACTTGTGAAGCGACTCCCCTGCAGGTGGGGAGCGGGTGGCTTGAACCAGGATCCTTAGGCCGGTCCTTGCGCTTTGCGCCACCTGTGCTTAACCCGCTGCGCTACAGCCCGACTCCCATAGAGAAGCTCTTTCATAGAACACTTGAGATCTACGAGGCAGGCCCTGCTAACTTTGTAGCACGAACCACGGTTCATTATTTACAGAACTTCTTGCACACCACCTGCATTGAGGTTGGTGTATGAATTTTTTAGAGGAATTTTCACATTTCCTTGAGTCAGTGTTGAATTAAGACTTCATTTGTCTCATTTTAGAAAGGAGCTTTTTCAGGTGTTTGTTTTGAGATTGTTTTTTCATGTTTTTATCTATTTATTATTGGATAGAGACAGCGGAATCGAGAGGGGAGGTGGGGACAGAGGGAGAGAAACACCTGCAGCCCTGTTCCACTGCACGTTAAGCTTTCCCCCTGCAGGTGGGTACCGGGGACTTGAACCTGCAGCCTTGCGCACTGCGATGTGTGCACTTAACCAGGTGTGCCACCGCCAAGCTCCGTTTTCAGGTGTTTTCATTGAACATTGCGGCAGTCCTGTCTCAGCAACTCAGTGATGTTGAATTGCCGAGTCACTTGGGAATGCCTTGAGACTATACTTTACAGTCAATTAGTGTAAACAAGCAAATCTGTTAATACTAGAGGTCAAATAGACTGGGTCTCTAGTGAACAATGAATCTGATGTTTTCCCAGACACTTTTCAGTGGTTTTTAAATGTATTATTTGATACATGTAAAAGATTGCAGGAAATGTGTCATTTAGAAGATACCGTAATGTGAACTTTATGAACTCACTGACCTGAGGGTTAGAATAATATCAGAATCTTACTTAACTGCAAGTTTTTTTTAATGTGTTCTCTCACTTTCTCCTAAAAATACAATTTAGACAAGTATCATATAACTAAAGTTATAACGGAAAACTGCGACTTGCTTGAAGAATTTAAAACTCAATATTGTGCGGAATGTTTAGAGGTGAGAATAAATATATACTAGTAAGTATAATTTATGCTTCTCAGAACTTATTAATGCTCATAGGGCATTTCAATGGAGCTACTGTCTTGACAGCACCCAGAAACCACTATAAAGTTCAGCAGTGTTTTACAGGAGATTTAAATAAATTTTCACGGGATTCTTCCCCTTTTTTAGAAGAAGGAAACGCCATCGTAAGAGCTTTATAATGTAGCTTTAAAAAGTTCATTGAAAATTGAAATTTTATTATTTTTAACTAAAAAATAACATTAGCCAAGAAAGTGCGATTTTCCTTGGTAACAGTTTGAGATATGCCACTTGCTGTTGAATTTACTACAACTACCGTGGCAAATATTTTAATTTTAAAAAAAGGTTTATAAGAGTAGTATTCTGTTTACTTCTTTCTGTAAAAACCATTGGCACAGTCCAGTTTATTTTAGCTGATTGATTTACTTTGAAAATTTAAGAGGAAGCTTGCAGTTACCTTTGTAGTTTCTTTGATTTCTTACGTTCTAGCTAACTTTTTTTTTATTTTTTAATTACTCTGATCAATACTGCCTGTGTACAATTGACTTACGTGTTAATGTCAGGCATCGAGGTTTATTGTCAAAACAGTACTTTCTAGCCTGCAATTAAAATTTGACCTTGAGTCTATTTTCTCTGCACCCCATGGTAGACTTAGTAAGACATAAAAGTGGTGATGCTGGGTGGTGACTCATCGCTGACACATATTACGGTACTCAAGGCCTCGGGTTCAAGCCCCCAGTCCCCCACCTGTAGGGAGGAGGCTTTACAAGTGGTGAGGCAGTGTTGCAGGTCTCTCTCTCTCTCTCTCTCTCTCCATATCTCTCCCTTCACTCATAATTTCTTGTATCTATCTATCCAAAGTAAATAAAATTTTAAAAGGATATAAAAGTAGGCCTGCCAAATAATGTATTAAGGGGATAAATGTTTAGTGAAGTGCTCAAAATGTGATAGGTTTACTTGTCAGTATTTGTTTATTTGTTTATTTGTTTTTCCCTGAGCTCTGGCTCTGCTAGTGAAACTGGGACCTGTGGTGCTCAGGGCAGAAAATTCTCTTTGGATGACCATTACTCTATCTTCCCAGCCCCTTGCCAGTATTTTTTTTAAAATTTTTTTTGCATTATCTTTATTTACAGGATAGAGAGATAGAAATCGAGAGGAAAGGGGGTAATAGAGAGGGAGAGAGAAACAGACACCTGCAACACTGCTTCACCACTTGCAAAGCTTTCCCCGTGCAGGTGGGGACCAGGGGCTCGAACCTGGGCCCTTGTGCACTATAACTTGTGTGCTCAACCAGGGGTGCCACCACCCTTGTCAGTATTGTTTTTGATGAAGTGAGCATTGAGCAGTTAAAGACAGGTTCCTAAAAATAAATATACCAGAATATTAGAGGTTTTATTCCCACTTTCTATATACTTTAAAATTTTTTTTAAATAGCTTTATTTGGGAGTCGGGCGGTAGCGCAGAGGGTTAAGCGCAGATGGTGCAAAGCACAAGGATGGGCATAAGGATCCTGGTTCGAGCCCCCCGCCTCCCCACCTGCAAGGGGGGGTCACTTCACAGGCGGTGAAGCAGGTCTGCAGGTGTCTATCTTTCTTCCCCCACTCCATTTCTCTCTGTCCTATCCAACAACGACAACAACAATAACTACAACAATAAAACAAGGGCAACAAAAGGGAATAAATAAATGAATATTTTTAAAAATAGCTTACTTATTGGGTAGCCAGAATTGAGAGGGTAGAGGGAGATAGAGTGGGAGAGAGAGACACCATAGCCCTGCCTCACCACTTGCAAAGCTTCCCCCTGCAGGTGGGAACGGGGACTCAACCCCGGATCCTTGTGCATTGTAACATGTGCGCTCAACCAGGTGCGCCACCTGGCCCCTTAGTCCTGCTTTCTGTATATGTCATCTCTTAGATTATTTCTTTTTAATTAGTTTCTTTTTAATTGATGTGACATTGGTTTATAACATGCCAGGTTATCAGAAAAGTCGTGGGGTATTTTTTTCTATGTTTTCCTATGCAAAAATGCCTCTTGACTTTCTGACAACACAAAGATTTTAGGGGCAGAGTGGTGGCTTAGGGCCCAGCCCCCTTGAGCAGTAGGCAGTGCTGCAGGTGCTGCTTCTGTCTGTCACCCTCTCCCTTTCTTACTTTTGTCTCAACATCAAAAGAAAAAAATCAAGTTCGGGTGGGGGACCCACAGGTGCCGTGGGTCAGGCTGACTAGGCAGACAGATTCCATGTATTTGCAGAATTTGCAGCAGACGTCATTCAGAATAAATAAATAAATTAATTAATTAAATAAGTAAGTAAATGAAAAGGCCTCTGAGAGCAGTGGAGCTATTGTGTAGGCTCTGATTCCCCAGCGATAACCCTGGTGGAAAAAAACCCCAAAACCAATATGCAGTGTAAGATCTTATTGGGACAGCTCCAGACTGCATATGTGTCCCCACCCACTTTACCACCCCATCACCACAGTTCCTGTGCTCTCACACCAAACCAGAGTATCGCTGATGGAAAAGATAGAACAAAGTGGTTTTATTCCTAAGCCTTGGGGTTCCTAGGCCTTGGGGCTGTCTGTGGAGTTAATTGACTTGTTTCTCACCTTTACTTCTCAGCAAGGAGAACTAATGAAAATGAAAGGGAATGAAGAGTTTTTGAAGGAAAGATTCGATATAGCTATCGTCTATTATACCCGAGCCATTGAATATAGGTAAGAGGAAAAATTTTTAATGAAATACGGTGTATGGGCAGATCGTGTTAGAATGCTGATTAGGAGATATACAGGGCGTCGGGCGGTGGCACAGCGAGTTAAGCACAGGTGGCGCAAAGCGCAGGGACCGGCATAAGGATCCCGGTTTGAGCCCCCGGCTCCCCACCTGCAGGGGAGTCGCTTCACGGGCGGTGAAGCAGGTCTGCAGGTGTCTGTCTTTCTCTCCCCCTCTCTGTCTTCCCCTCCTCTCTCCATTTCTCTCTGTCCTATCCAACAACAAACAACATCAATAATGGCAATGATAATAACCACAACGAGGTTACAACAAGGGCAACAAAAAGGGGGAAAAATGGCCTCCAGGAGCGGTGGATTCATGGTGCAGGCACCGAGCCCAGCAATAACCCTGGAGGAAAAAAAAAAGAGAGAGAGAAATACAGGCAAGATGAGGAGCTGGGGCACGCAGACTAGGTGTTCTCACTTGTCGGCGTCAGGAGCAGCAGAGATGTCCGGAATGGCTGGTGCCGGGGAGTCGGGCAGAATTGGGCATTTGTTCCCATGTACGCCTGTTTTCTTTCAGGCTTTGCAGCTCAGTCATCTGTCCATCCATCCTTCCACCCTTCCTCCTTTCTTTAATTTTGTTATTGGGGGTTGTTGACAGTCAGTACAGTTGTTGACATGTGTAACAAACAGTTCTGTCTTCTCTTATGTGAGCAGGCTCTCTACACAACCATTATGTTATCTACCCCCGCAAATTTCTTTTATTTACTTATTTATTTATAAATGGGAATACTGACAAGACCATAGGATAAGAAGGGTACCATTCCACACAATTCCCACCGCCAGAACTCCGTATCCCATCCCCTCCCCTGATAGCTTTCCTATTCTTTATCCCTCTGGGAGCATGGCCCAGGCTCATCATGGAGAGCAGAAGGTGGGAGGTCTGGCTTCTGTAACTGCTTCTCCGCTGAATGCCAGTTTCTTTTTTCTTTTTTTTTTTTTAATTTTTTTCAATATTTATTTCTTTCCCCTTTTGTTGCCCTTGTTGTTTTATTGTTGTAGTTATTATTGTTGTTGTTGTATTTGGGTAGGACAGAGAGAAACGGAAAGAGGAGGGGTAGACAGAGAGGAGGAGAGAAAGACAGACACCTGCAGACCTGCTTCACCACCTGTGAAGCGACTCCCCTGCAGGTGGGGAGCTGGGAGCTCGAACCAGGATCCTTATGCAGGTCCCTGCGCTTTGCGCCACGTGCGCTTAACCCGCTGCTCTACCGCCTGACTCCCCAGTTTCTGTTTTCTATCAAACACTCTCACCCCCAGCCTGGGTTGTCCTCCATTGTGTACCGCCCCAAGTCCTTTACTTTGGTGCAATGCCCCCCCCCGCCCCGAGTCCTTTACTTTGGTGCAATGCCCCCCCCCCCCGCCCCGAGTCCTTTACTTTGGTGCAATGCGCCGCACAGTCCGAGTTCCACTTTGTGGTTCCCCTTCTGCTCTTATTTCTCAACTTCTGTGCCTGAGTGAGCTCATTCCACGTTCATTCTTCTCTTTCTGGCCGACCTCATTTCACAGGATCCCATCAGGCCCCGTCCGAGATGAGGTGAAGAAGGTGAATTCCTTATTCTCTGTCATAGCCGAGTAGTATTCCATTGTGTATGTAGATCACAGCTTGCTCAGCCACTCATCTGTTGTTGGACACCTGGCTTGCTTCCAGGTTTTGGCTACTATAAATTGTGCTGCTGTGAACATAGGTAGACGCAGATCTTTTTGGATGGATGTCATCTGTTCTTTCTTGTCATCATTGTACCCTCAACTATTTCCTTCCTAATTATTATTTGATCAGAATGAGTCAGTGTCTAATACTTAAGATACACAAACCCTGGTCCTTGTGCGTGGTACTGGGTGTGCCCCTGCCTGGCCCTTCAAAATGTTTTATTTTCTGAGAGGCAGCTTACCTTTCTACAGTGGTAGGATTTGGGGAAGGCAGACACTCTCTGCCTCGTTGTCCGGCTGCTGGGATTGGAAGCTTTCCTGCAGCTGAGCCTCACAGTGGCTTCCACTAGCGCCTTAGCTGGGCGCAGTGACACTGTCTCCTTCCATGCCGGCTCTGTGAGGAGCCAGAGCATCAGGGTAGCAGGCCTCCCCCACCCCCCACAGGCTGTGGCAGAGGCAGAGAGAAAGAGAAATAAGTTCTGCCATGGGGTGTCAGCTTCAACAGGAAAGGACACTTGAAATGAGCTAACTGACATTGCTGTAGCAACTTACGGAGTTTAATCTGAATTCTCTGTTGAGGTGGTGTACAGTGATTCACCTTAAAATCCACCAAGTAGTACAGGAGAGATAGCTTAATGACGATGCACACAGACTCTCCTACCTGAGGCTCTGAGGTCCCAGGATCAGCCACCCACTAGTAAGTCTCCTTTGATCCTTATGACAGCCTTCCTGTGAACTAGCCACAGAGGAAGAGCTGGCTTCATGTTGAATGTGGCAGTGTGCAGGCTGTTTGAAGCAAAGCACCCAGGGAGCAGTTGACTCTGCCACTTGGCCCCTGAGCCCAGTGCTCTTCCTGCTTAGACACGAGATGCAGAGGTAGTGGAGGAGAGGCTTTTCATGCTTTAGGATGCTGTGTGAACTTTGTGTGTTTCATATGCAATGGTCTATACCGACTCAACCTTTTATTTGTCTGTTTATTTGCTTATTGGGGGTTTAATGGTTTACAGTGGACAGTAAAATACAATAGTTTGTGCATGAACCTTTTCTTTTTTGTCCAAAAGACCTGAAAACCACCTGCTCTATGGGAACCGAGCTCTTTGTTTTCTCCGCACTGGACGATTCAGGTGAGTTTAGCTCCTGCTGCTGAACTTTTTTTTTTAATATTTATTTTATTTATTTATTCCCTTTTGTTGCCCTTGTTGTTTTATTGTTGTAGTTATTATTGTTGTTGTCGCTGTTGGATAGGACAGAGAGAAATGGAGAGAGGAGGGGAAGACAGAGAGGAGGAGAGAAAGATAGACACCTGCAGACCTGCTTCACCGCTTGTGAAGCGAATCCCCTGCAGGTGGGGAGCCGGGGTTCGAACCAGGATCCTTATGCGGGTCCTTGTGCTTTGCGCCACCTGCGCTTAACCCGCTGCGCTACAGCCCAACTCCCAGCTGCTGAACTTTTAGGCTAACTGCCCATTTGGGGGGAGAATTATTTGTTCTGCAAGTTGACGAGAAAATCCTTCAATCAGTAGTTCTTCGGCAGAAGTAGTTAGGTGCTTAAGGGGCTTTGTTTACACGACAAGAGTACCAGCAGCCATTCTGACTGAGGTGGTGACACGGCTGCTTTGCAGAGGCTTATTTACTTCTCACAGTGCCTGCAACGAGCTGGTAACGCTATTTTCCACATTTACATCTGGACAAATTTATACTACTGTTAAGTGGTGTTGCCAAGATTGGAACACAAGCTTTTTAAAAAAATTATTGTTATTTTTTATTATTGCAATCGCTGGGGCTCTGCCTGCACATGAAATCTGTCCCTCCTGGTGGCCATTTTTTCTCCCTTTTTCTTTTTGACAGGAAATAGAAACTTGCGGGCAGGGAGAGAGAGAGAGAGAGAGAGAGAGCAAGAGAAACACCTGTAGCAGTGCTTCACTGCTTATGAAGCTTTCTCCCTGCAAAGGGGCACTGAGGACTTAAACCCAGGTCCTTGAATAAGCCCCCAACTGGGGGTGCCACCTCCAGCCCCAGGACACAGATCTTATGTGATGTCAGACACAGATTATATGATTCTGGAAGAAGAATTTTTTGTTGTATGACAGGGTTCTTCTCTCTTTGTATAAAAACTTTAAATGCCCTTGAAAAATAAAAGCGAGCAAGGAACCTTGATGTCGTTATACAAGTATTGAGCGAAGTGATAGTTGAATCATAGATTCTTAACAGTGACTTGGAACTGAGCTTTTATTTATTAGTAAAGATTTTAAAGAGAGGGGCCGGGCAGTCGAACACCAGGTTAAATGCATATAGTAGGAAGCGCAAGGGCCTGCTCAAGGATCCGGGTTCGAGCCCCTGCTCCCCACCTGTAGGGGGGGGTCACTTCACAAGTGGTGAAGCAGGTCTGCAGGTGTCTGTCTTTCTCCCTCTCTATCTCTCCCTCCTCTCTCAGTCCTGTACAATTAAACAGAAAAATGGCTTCCAGGAGCAGCCAGTTCGCAGGTACTGAAACCCAGCAGTAACCCTGGAGGCAAAAAAAAAAAAAGAGAGAGAGAGAGAGAGATTTTAGAGAAATGAACTGTGAGCATTAATATTAAATTAGTGTGGGCTGTCAAGTTTATGTAGGAACAGTTTAGGGTAATGTCAAGACTGTGTTCCATTCACTGGAATGTTTAAAACAAGCCAAGCAAACTAAATGGTCAAGTTAGAGTCTGAGACTGTCATACTTACTACAGACTTGAGTTATCTGTTGTAATTGGCATTTGAGTTGGATCTTTCTGTTGCTCAAAATAGAAAGAGGAGATGTGACATCATTCTCACTGTCAATGAAGAAAAAGGAAACTGGCTGCTCAGGTGAGAGGGTATGTCCCTGGGTGTTCAGCGCTGGGAGAAGTGTCTCTTGCAGCCGAGACATGAAGTGAATCGAGTGGTGGACTAGAGCAGGGCGTCTGCCGCATTGCTGTTGGCAGCAGAAAGCCTCCCTGGCACTGCGGTCTAGGCTTCTCCTCAGGATTCTGGTGATGTCTGTCAGGGTGTGATGTCACCAGCTGCTTTTTAGTGAGGACGCTTGTGTTGGGCTGTGGAAGGGTGGAGAGGGGGGGCTAGTATATCAGAATGCGGCTCTTAAAAATAACATTATTATGTCTTTCTCTCATTGTAAACAGAATACATTCTCATGATAGAAAATTTGGAAACTACAAGAGTTTAAAAAGAAGAAAATAAAAAAATCATCAGTACTCCAAGCACACCCGGGAGAGTACCGCTGTGTTAACCTCACGCAGCTTTTTAGATAGCTATGCAAGCCGTGGGTTTCCCGAGGCCAGCTAGTCTAGCGGCATGGACAGACGGACGGACGGACGGGCCGGACGCCATCTTCCATCAGTGCCACTGTCCTCAGCTGGTTCTGATGAGCGAAGAGCTGCTAAAGCCTTTAGGCTATTCCCTCTGGCGAGGTCCAGACTTGCAGGTTTTCTGTGTGGTTTCAAGGTGGATCTGTGTGCTTCTGCGATGAGTAAACAGGTCGCCAGCTTAGCTAGCCTCTTGCAAACCGAGGCTCCTCTCTGAAACCTTGATGGGGTGCAAGGCTGTCTACTCTGCACAGAGGGGATCCGAGAGCTGAGAAGCAGGCCTGGGCATTTCTGCTCTCAGGAGAGTGAGAGCCAGATAGTCAGGGGCACCCACCTAGACTCATCTCAGTAACTGGCAAAGCCAGGCAGCCTGGTGAGGCCCGGAGCGGGGCTGTGCATCCTTTTTAGTGCACTTCCTGTCTCTAGCACCATCAGTTTCCACCCGAGGCCGGCCAGCAGCGTGTCCTCTGTAAGGACCAGCTGCCTGTCTAATGCTGGAAGCATGCTGCCTCCCTGGGGTGCTTGCCGAGTCCCACCTTCTCTCACGTTGCTTGGACAGCTAGCCCAGTGAGGCAGGCACAGCGCTGTCCAAGCCCAGGTGCCAGCCAGTCAGAAGGGCACTGACACCGACGTCCCTTTGAGAGAGTTGGCAGGTATGTTGCAGGAGTCTGACTGAGTAGCTATGGAGGTGACTGGAAAGCAGCCAGCCTCCCTGAGTTCCCGCAGGGATAGAGGAGGCCAGGCTTTCTGCCGGCCACTGAGAGAGCCCGGTGGAGGTGCCCAAAGAGGACTGTTGGAAGTCCTTGACTTGAAATAAAAGTCCTTTAATAATTTTTGAAAAGAAGGGTTAAAGTTGTCAGTTGCAAAATACAATAATAAATCTGAGGTAGTTTATTCTTTAAAGGTTGGAAAATACAAATTATAACATTACAAGAGGCATTTAGTTTAAGAATATACCTTTGGGGAGTCTGGCGGCAGCGCAGTGGGTTAAGCACACGTGGTGCAAAGCGCAAGGATCGGCGTGAGGATCCCGGTTCGAGCCCCCAGCTCCCCACCTGCAGGGACGTCGCTTCACAGGCGGTGAAGCAGGTCTGCAGGTGTCTGTCTTTCTCTCCCCCTCTCTGTCTTCCCTTCCTCTCTCTCCATTTCTCTCTGTCTTATCCAACAACGATGACAACAGTAATAACTATAACAATAAAACAACAAGGGCAACAAAAGGGAATAAATAAATATATATTTAAAAAATTAATATATATATCTTTGGCAGGGTTGAAATCTAAACACTCTTTTCTACAACTTGGCCTGTGCTTTTGTGCACTTACTTAGGAGTCTTTTCACATAAAACACCCCCGTGTGAAGTAAACGCGGTCCTCACCGAGGAGGAAAGAGGCAGGGCAGGCGGGACAGCGGCCTCAGACACTGCAGGTGTGAGGGGCCCAGAATGCTTGGGCCCAGGCAGCCAACTTGCAGAGTCTCTGTTGTCGGTCACCACGGAGAGGTGGTGAGAGACCTGGCCGGGGGCCACGTGAAAGTCGAGGGGGGAACGTCTAAAAGCAAACCGTCCAGATGGTCAATAAACATGATTATCCTTGCAGGACACGCAGATTAAACACTGTGAGTCTTCTTCAGATTGGCACAGATTTAAACACCTCATGACACCAAGTGTTTGAGAGGCTGTGGATCAAAAGGTAACTCCCGCTCGGCTGGAGAAAGTGTAAATTGGCATGACCACTTTGGAGAGCAGTTTGGCCAGGTGAAGGAAGATGCGCTTGCTTCCGCCGCAACCACTCCCAGGCTCCTGCCCACCACGGGAAGACGTGCCCGGGCTCCGTGGGGGCTCTGTGTGTAAGAGTAAAGGGATGGCAGTGCCCTTGAATGCCCATCACTAGGGGAATGGATAACCGCTCTTTGGTGTATTCATACACTGGAATTGTGTGTCATGGTTAAAAAATGAGTGCAATGCTGAGTGCAAAAGCAGGTTGCAGAGTGCCGTGTACGGTCCAAGGCCGTTGATAGGATGTTTGAACACGCACACAGTGATAATGCATACCCGCGATTAACACAGAGTATGTATTAAAGGTGTCTTCAGAGTGCACGGGCATGTGACACCCGGGGAGTGGCTGGCTGTCTCTGGGAAGGGAAGGAGGGAGCAGGCTGGAGACGGGAGAGCTGGTCTGCAGCAGACGCCAACTGCAACCGACTTCTGCACCAAGGCCTGAAGCGAATGTGGCAAAATGTTGAGGTCTTGCCAAGCTGGCACATGGGTGCTGCTTCTGTTACGTCATCCTCTGTCCTTCTGTGAACGCTTGCAATTTTGATTTAAAAAAAGAAGCATCATGAAAGGTGTAATTAAGATGCACACGGTAAGCGGGAGAAGCCCCAGCGATCATTCAAGTTAGAGGGTGAAGTAAGTGAGAAGGGACCTTTGAAGGAGAGGTGTGGGCAGGAGGCGGGCGTTTGGGATGCCCAGGCTAGAAGTCTGGAAGTGGTCGCTGCGGGCAGGGTGGCTGAGAGAAGTGGGCCTCAGCCCTGCCACACGTTAGCATCCCTGGGACTCTGCAGAGACCCGCCCCCCTCGCTCCCACACGCTTCCAGAGATTCTGGTGGAATTAATCTGGGCCCAGTGGCTTGGGTATTGATTTGGCTTTCAGAAAGTCTCCCAGTGGTGCTAGTAACGCCTCCGGGTTAGAGACCTGGGGTCCTGAGAGGAGCCTGGGGCTAGAAGAGAGAGTTAGCCTGAGCCTGGAGCAGCACCACTCTTGTCGGGAGGGTGGGCTGTACGGGAGCCTGTAGGAAGGTGGCCATCAAGGCGGCCTGCTAAGCGTGTGTCCATGGACGTAAGTGCTAGCGTGTCCAGTCTGGCATATGACCGCAAACTCTCCACTCAGGGCTGAAATGGGGAAGAGAACCTCGGGTTCCAGAGAAGGGGACTTGGGGGGGTTCTGTATGCAATGGCTCAAAAATACCTCTCATTAAAGACCTAGTTTTTTCCAGCCCCATTGTGTGACTCGGTGCTCAGGCTGCCCCTCCAGATGACTTCTGTGATTCGGACATCAATTCGGACAGGACTGTCTCCAGCAGAAGGAGGGTGGCTTTTTTTTTTTTTTCAGTCTTTCACAAAATCCTAAGACGCATCCCAGGAAGTGAATGGTGCAGAATTGCTAGGTTGATTTTCTCGGAAGCCAAACAGTTGTGGTCACAACACCCAAGTCACAAGGCCGGGTCCCTTAGTTCCTCCTCCCAGGAAAACCACAGGTCCCGCTCCCCACGCCCTATGTTAGTGTTGTCCTTTTGTGTGCGTGTGTGTGTGTGTGTGTGCGCGTGCGCGCGGTGGAAACTCATCCAGTATGTGCTCTTCTCTGTCTGGCTTTCAGCATTGCTTTTGAGACTCACATTGTTGCATGTAAGTGTGAAGTGTCATTGACTGCATGAATATACCACGTTTTATCCATTCTATTGCTGATGGGCATCTGGGCATTTGCTGGCATCCGGGTTGCACAGAGAGCGTCATTGTGAACACACGTGTTCATCTCCATGCCGTACAGTCCGGGAATGGAGTGCCTAGGGCCCGGCGTGTGCTTAGAGCCAGTGGGAGCACCTAGTCTCCAAGGGGGTTGTGGCATTCTGCGCCCCTGCCAGTGGCACACAAGAGAATTCTTTCCACATCCTCATCCGCACTTACTACTCTGCCATTTCCATCTGGACATTTCCAGTGGGTGTGTGGTGCTGCGCCATCTGACTGCATTTTCAGTTGCCTAAAGATGTCTGAGTTGAGCATCTTTTCATGCGCTTATTGACCACCTGGACATTCATTCTGTGAAGCGCCTGAGCAGATCTGTTGCTTCCCCCACCCCTTTTGAGTTGAATGTCACTCATTTGTAGGTGTTTGAAAAATAAATTCTGAGTATGAGTCATTGGTCAGATACATGTGTTTTAGATATCTCCTCACCCTCTGTGTCTTGCCTCTTCACTCTTAATACACACACACATACACACAGACACACACATACATTTTACACTCAGAAGTTAGTAATTTCAGCCTAGCAGGTTTTTTGGTTTTTTTTTCAGGGCTTCTGCCCTTAACTGTTTTTTTTACCCCTCTAGCTTTGTAGTAGGTATTGCTGTTTTTGTTATTTATTTATTTATCTATCTATCTATTTACTTATTTATCTATCTTTACCAGAGCACTGCTCAGCTCTGGCCTATGGTGGTGCAGGAGATTGAACCTGAGACCTTGGAGCCTCCCTCATAAAAGTCTCTTTGCATAACCATTATGCTATCTTCCCCCCTAGCTATTGCTATCTGGTCACGAAAGTTAACCTAGTTCTGACGTTCGTTAAAGTCTCTTTTCAGAAGGCCTCACTGGCCAGTGTGAGGCCATGTGGCCAGCCCCTAAAGTAACTGGGAACTCTTAAGTCACATGGGCAGACTCTCAGCAAAGGCCAGTCACTGTAGTACCCACGTGGAGGAGAGGAGTTGTGACCACATTTCCATTTCTCCCCTCCATCGCCAGCAGTGTCTGCTTGGGGCTTAAGACATTTATTCTTACTGATTTGCTATAAGAATGAGGAAGGTGTGAGCCTTTGAAATGTTAGTGAGAGGTTGCCCGCAACAAGGGCATGCTCGACGCCAGTGACCCGTGCATTTGGAATGAGTTAGCTGGAAATTGTATTGTGTATGTTTTACCCCGTAAGTAAATCAGCAGTGAGATTCTTGAGAGGAAACAGTTGATTTTATAGGTGGCAGAGGAAATCATTGATACCGTAAAGACAGACAAGTTGACCATGCCAAAAAAAATAACACGGATACCGGAATTATAAGAGAGGAGACACGCCGGGGCCAGGTGTGTGTTTAGCTTTGGTGGGCAGTAGGGATTTGAGAGTTCTACTGAAGGGCCCACTGACTGGGGAACTAGGAGTAGGGGTTATCTGCTGGAGTTCAGACGTTTGAGGAAGGGACACAGGATTTGAAATGCTAATTTTGCCAAGCTAGAGAAGCTTAGTGGTGTTGAAGGCCTCCTGGGCGGCTGTAGTTAGGAACCGCATGCTTACTTGGCTCTTCAGAGCGGAGACTGAAATTAAGGTTGAGCCGGTGTTAGTATTTGGCCATAAAGTAAGCTGCCAGTCTGGGGAAAGAAACTACTATCAAGAGCTAGTGTGAATATGAGATGGCGAACCAGCAAATCTTAAGAGAGGTAAAGAAGTAAGAACAGGAAGAACAAAGTGGGTAGGTAGGTCAGTGCGTCGGGCGTCTCCGGGAGATGGCAGGCTAGTTGAACAGAGAATGAACTGGTGACACTCAGTGTGGCTGGGCGCACAGGAGTCCCCTTACCTGTGGCAGGGGCAGGAGCTGGGCACCCAGGCCTCTTTATTCTTTTCTTCATCCTCTGGGAAGGAAGCCAGAGGGCTGACAGTCTGAGTGCTGACCTGTTAGTGCTTGAATTTTTACAAAGCTCTGTTTTGTTTGGATTTTGGCAGATCCTTGTGGCTCTGAAGCACACAGCTATTATCCTTATTTTATGGACATTTTAGAGACAACGAGCCCCAGAGAGATGAATATCCTTCACGGCCACAGGAGAGTTTGCTTGAATTGGACAGCCGGTCTCTACTCCCAGCTTCTAGGCTCTGTCTCCTCTAACTTATTGACGTGTTCCAGCAAAGCTCCAAGAGTTTGGTTCTTGGACATCAGGAAGTCTTTTGGACATGCAGAGATATCTAAACAATACCAGGATGTTAGGCATAGGTGCAAAATGCATGGGATATCATCCATAGTTATTCCTGGGGAGTTGTGATCATGACTCAGGGTGACTTTGCCCCTTGACTTTACTTTTCCAAATTTCCTATAATGGACAAACTATGTATGGGCTTTCAAAGTAGAAAAGTATTTGCTAAGCTGGATAATATACACACACACACAGTGTTTCAAGAGGGCAACTAGATGTGTCCTCTAAGCTTCTGTAATGAGCAAGAAACATGTTTGAATGTTTTGTTTCATCTTCTTTTTAGAAATGCCCTTGGTGATGGAAAGAGAGCCACTATCTTGAGGAGCAACTGGACCAAGGTAGGGGTCTGTCCTGTTCTCCATTGAGCTGGGCCACAGGACACAGATCTGTATGGTTGAGGGTTGAGTAACGCCATCTAGAGGCTGAGACTGTCCATAGCGGGAGCCCTGGTACAGCAGCGGGCCTGTCTGAGGAGGGCGAGGTGTCCACAGGAATCTGGAGAATCCCAGGGGGGCCGGGGCAGTTGGGGTGTCGCCACCAGTAAATTCTGGACGGATGAAGCTGTGAAAGTCAAGACTTAGAAGGGATGTAGGAGGCTGTCTTTATCAGGACGAGGCAGGAAGGCCTTTTAGAATGGGACCATCTGCACAAATCCACAGTGGGGGGGGGGGGGAAGGCTGCAATGAATTTGACAAGAGCAAAAAGACACAAAGCTGTAGCCAGAGAGGGGATGCTAAATCAGATGCCAAGTGTGTAACAGGCAGGATTTATACCCAGAACATGGGAAGCACTGACACACAAGCCCAGGGGAAATCACCCATAAGGTCAGTACTCATTTCATGCAAACAAGAGCCCTGAATAGGCACCGGGCATAGCCTCTGTCTGGTTTCCAGTCATTAAAATGGTGCAGAGAAAGGAAACTGGAACCAGGAGTTCAGAATGTTTAGAGCTACGAGTCAGTAAAAGAGTGTGATGCCGTATGCTCCTTCAGGTTGACAAACTAAGGAGACCAGTAGTGCTTGCCGGGGAGCGTAGGTGTGACGGGCCCTCGGTCGCCCAGTGGGATGTGAGTTGGTTTTGGCCGACTTGGAAGTCCCTGTGATGTCCACAGCACAGTGACTTGATTCCTGCGCGTGCAGCCTGGATCCAGACACTTGGCCAGCGGTCGAGGCCCGGGACCTAAGTACTCCTCCCTGATCTGTCAGCATCTGAGCCCTCACTCTGACTCGCTCACTCTGTGACAGCCTTCTGGCCACATCACCGCTCCTCCAGCGTGCCAGGCCCACCCCCCCGGGGCACCCTTGTCTTCGCTCCCCTGGCATTGGAGCACCTGGCCCCAGAACACCGGCTAGCTGCTCCTGTGTCTGCTCTCATTGTCCCCCGGAAGTTCCATTCTCACGAAACCGTTCTTGACCGTGTCACCGAAAAGCCAGGCCTACCCCTCTAGACATCGGCCTTTCTCTTTCTCTGATTTGCCTTTTGCCAGCACCGGGGCTTCGCAATGCAGAATTCTGCTCCCAGGCTGGTGGTGGTCATTTTTATTTCGATGGGGTGTGTGTGGGTGGAGAAACAGAGCGTGCACGTATGTAGGAAATAGTGTAGAGCGTGCACGTATGTAGGAAATAGTGTAGCACTGCTCCACCTTGCAGGGAGCCCCCCCCCCCGTGCTATCCGTGGTGCTCACACACCATGCCAACCTGGGTGCACGGCAAGGCATGTGCTCTGCTGGTGAGCTGTCTCCTGACCCTGCTCTGCTTTTGTATATCCACACAACGTGAGCTCCGTGGGGAGTGTTGTGTTGGATTCAGTTCTGAACCTGGACAGCCTGACGAGTTACCTGGCCCGGAGCAGGCAGTCCTCAGTGCACTTTTTTTTTTTTAATATTTATTTTATGTATTTATTCCCTTTTGTTGCCCTTGTTGTTTTATTGTTGTAGTTATTATTGTTGTTGTCGTTGTTGGATAGGACAGAGAGAAATGGAGAGAGGAGGGGAAGACAGAGAGGAGGAGAGAAAGATAGACACCTGCAGACCTGCTTCACCGCCTGTGAAGCGACTCCCCTGCAAGTGGGGAGCCGGGGTTCGAACCGGGATCCTTATGCCGGTCCTTGTGCTTTGCGCCACCTGCGCTTAGCCCGCTGCGCTACAGCCCGACTCCCCCCTCAGTGCACTTTCATTGGCTTAGTGAGTGAAGGCCTCAGGACAGGGTTGCAGCGACAAGGAGCCAGCTGGCACGCCTGTATAAAAACACTCTAGAATGACAAAAGCAGAATCTCAACTCCGAAAGCAGCTGTCAAGCCCAGAATAGTATTTGCCTCTGGGCAGTGAGGAAGGGAAAGGGGGTTAGCCGGACACAACGATCTCAGTTTCATCTGGAGAGGCTCATTGCTTGCGGGCAACAAGAGCGTGACACAGACGGCTAGACGTGAGCAGCTGATTATACGTGGTGATGCCCGACTCTGGACTTGCCCAAACCTTCAAACCAGATCTAGTAAAACACACTGGTCCACACTTCATTCCTGTCTCTGCTTAACTGCATCCTAACTCCTGAGAGCCCCAAATTAGGCTTCTGGTGACATCTCTTTGCATCAGAGTCGAGGGATTAGAAAGCCCTGCTGGTGGAACGCCGCGCCCAGTATTTTAACACTTTTCACAGTGTTTTGTTGGACAGATGAAGACAGAGTCCCAGAAAGGTACAGTGACTTGCAAGGGGTCCTTCTCGGTAAAAGAGAAAACCGAGCCCTGCGTGTGCCTGTCCTCGAGGCTGGCCAGTGTGACACTGTCTGCAACGGTTGCTGTCCTTGAAAATGACCCCGTGCTCGCCCCTGGGTCTGGCCCCTGGCGGTGCCGGGATCCTCACAGATGACAGGATTCTAGGCTGGCGTTCAGACCTGACGGCAGCTTCTCCCACAGGCTCCCCTTTTGCTGTTACAGTCTGTTTTCAGTTTCAGAGAGTCCTAAGACTTCCTGAATGACATCAAGGGCTGTATGCATAAAACTATCCACTCACTAAAAAAAAAGAAAAAAAAGAAAGGAAAGAAGCAAAGTGAAAGAAAGCTTTGTAAAGTAAGAAGAACAGTTTGCAGCAAAACTCAGAGAAAGGTACAAAGACTTCCCATGTACCCCTCCCTGTAGACATGTGTCCTCTCCCCTTCCCAGCATTCC
Source organism: Erinaceus europaeus (assembly GCF_950295315.1). Taxonomy (NCBI): domain Eukaryota; kingdom Metazoa; phylum Chordata; class Mammalia; order Eulipotyphla; family Erinaceidae; genus Erinaceus; species Erinaceus europaeus. The sequence goes on from NC_080170.1 coordinate 123,166,974, forward strand.
CTCGCCAGCTGACAGCTGCTCACCTTACACGGACTCTTCACTGACACCCGGAGTCCAGTGATTTCACTCCTGCTCTCTCTTGGGAGTTGTGCATCCTGTGGATTTGGGCAGACGCTAACAGCTTGTGTCCGTCATGATGTCATTGAGGACAGTTTCACTTGTCTGATTGTCTTCTCTGCTCCGCCTATCTTGTCTCTTGACGGCCATTGGTCTTCACATTCGGGTCTCTGCCAGACTGTCCTGTCACTGGAATCATACTGTATGTAGTCTTTCCAGGTTGGCTTCCTCCTTTCTGTCTGTCTGTCTGTCTGTCTGTCTCTCTCTCTCTCTTTTTTTTTTGCCTCCGGGATTATGGCTGTGACTCAGTGCCTGCACTTCGAATCCACTGCTCCTGGAGGCTATTTTTTCCCTTTTGTTGCCCTTGTTGCTTATCGTTGTTATTTTTTTTAATTACCTTTATTGGATAGAGACAGCCACAAATTGAGAGGGAAGGGGTGATAGAGAGACAGAGAGACACCTGCAACGCTGCTTCACCACTCATTAAGCTTTCCCCCTGCAGGTGGGGCCTGGGGGTTTGAACCTGGGTCCTTGTGCATTGGAACCTGTGCACTCAGGCAGGTGCGCCACCACCCAGTCCCACTTATCGTTGTTATTGTTGATACTGCTGTCGTTGTTGGATAGGACAGAGAGAAATGGACAGAGGAGGAGAGAGAGAGAGAGACACCTGCAGACCGGCTTCACCACTTGTGAAGCGACCCCCCTGCAGGTGGGGACCTGGGGGCTCAAACCAGGATCCTTACGCGGGTCCTTGCGCTTTGCGCCCTGTGCGCTTAACCCGCTGCGCCACCGCCCAGCTCCCTTTCTTTCTCTTTTTAACTGGTAGGCGGTGCAGATACCTCCAGGTCTCTCACGACTTGGCCACTTCCTTTTGTTGATGGACAGGGTCTTTTTTTTTTTTTTAAATTTTTTTTTTTAAATTTTATTTATTCCCTTTTGTTGCCGTCATTTTTTTTTTATTGTTGTAGTTATTATTGATGTCGTCGTTGTTGGATAGGACAGAGAGAAATGGAGAGAGGAGGGGAAGACAGAGAGGAGGAGAGAAAGACAGACACCTGCAGACCTGCTTCACCGCCTGTGAAGCGACTCCCCTGCAGGTGGGGAGCCGGGGTTCGAACCGGGATCCTTATGCCAGTCCTTGTGCTTTGCGCCACCTGCGCTTAACCCGCTGTGCTACCGCCCGACTCCCGGACAGGGTCTTTTTATGGATATGCCACTGCTGTGTTTCTTCATGCAGTGACCAAACGACCTTTTGCTTGCTTCCGAGTTTGCTGTGGATGAATAAAACCGTTACAGGGGCCCTGTGGTGGCGCACCTGCTTGAGTACACGTTACAATGTGCATGGACCCGGGTTCGAGCCCCCGGCCCCTACCTGCGAGGGGAAAGCTTCACTAGTGGCGAAGCCGTGTTGCAGGTGTCTCTCTGTCTCTCTCCCCCTCTCTGTTCCTCCTTCCCTTCTCAGTTCTGGCTGTCTGTGTCTGTGTCTGTGTCTGCATGTGTGTACCTACAGATAGGAAAGGAACAGTAAAGCTCGTAACACACTCACGGGCAGGCTTTTGACCCGGCATAAGCTTTCAGTCCGTTCAGGTCAATCCCAAGGAGCGTGACAGCTGAGCCACGCAATGAAGGTGTTCGGTTTTGTTAAGAAAATGAAGCCAAACTGCCCTCCCTTCAGAGAGGTGGAGCAGTTCTGCACCCCCACTGCCAGTGCAGGAGTCTCTGCTGTCCCGCGTCTCCAGCGGCATTTGAGGTCGGCGGCTCGGATCTGGGCCGTCCCGGCAGGTGGGCACTTGAACCAGGCCACCAGGCCTTCATTTGTACTTCCATGGTGACGTCAGGGAGTGTCTTTCCGTGTCTCTTGTTTGCTTACCATCTGTTTATCTTCTGGGGTGAGCTGTATGCTAAGTTTTATCATGAGTTTTCATTTCTTTATGTGGACAGAGAGACATTGAAAGTGAAAGAAGGGGGAAATAGGCAGCAAGAAAGACGCCAGAAGTTCTGCCTCACTGCTCGGGAAATGGTCCCCCTTCAGCCTGCGGGTGGGGACGGGGCCTTGAACCTGCGTCCTGTGCATTGTGATGTGTGCTCAACCCGGCGCAGTGGTACAGACTTTACCATGTGTGAGGAACCCTGTAAAGCCCCCCCCGGTCCCCATCCGCAGGGGTGAACTTCACGAGTGGTGGAGCAGTGCTGCTCGAGTCTTCCTCCCCTCCCCCCAGTCTCTCTCCAGAAAAAGCAGAGGAAAGCGGGTGTCTCGGGGAACCGTACTCTCACTGTGTAGGCGCAGAGCCATAGACAAGCCTGGTAGGAAAAGACAAAAGTTGCTTCTGCTGTTTCCTCATAGAGTCAGAATGTCCTGTGTGGTGTGGGGGGAGGAGGAAAGAGCATCAGGCTCTGGAGAGGAGATCAGAGCTCTCTGCTTTGCCTGCAAGCGCCCCTGATGTTAGGCCGGCTCCTCCCATCAGTCCCTTCTCGGGGAGGTCCTGTACCTTAGGTGGGTCCGTAGGAGAGGCGTGGGGCATTGGTGGAGTTAGTCCCAGGTCTCATAACAGTGGGTTCCCACTTTAAAAATTCACACCTGGATTAGATTTCTCACAGTGCACAAGGGGGGGGGGGGCAGCCATAGCAGAAGATCAAATCAACAGATTAACTAGCTGATCATTTGGAATGAATGTTCATCCAGTGTTGTGGGGTTTTTTGTTTGTTTGTTTTGTTTTTCTGAACTCTTAACTACATGAGGCCATGAGTCACCCTTAGAAAAATTAAAAGCTGGGAGTCAGGCGGTAGCGCAGCGGGTTAAGTGCAGGTGGTGCAAAGCGCAAGGACTGGCATAAGGATCCCAGTTCGAGCCCCCGGCTCCCCACCTGCAGGGGAGTTGCTTCACGAGCCGTGAAGCAGGTCTGCAGGTGTCTATCTTTGTCTCCCCCTCTCTGTCTTCCCCTCCTCTCTCCATTTCTCTCTGTCCTATCCAACAACGAGGACAGCAACAATCAAGGGCAACAAAAGGGATTTTAAAAAAATTAAAAGCTCATTAAGGACCGGGAGGCAGCTTACTAGTTATGCAAGTTGACTTCATGCCTGAGGCTCTGAAGTCCCTTGTTCAATCCTGAGCCCCACCATCAGCCAGAACTGAACAGTGTTCTCGTAAAGAAATAATAATAAAAGAAATCAGAGAGGTGGAGGGGGGATGCAGCTCTCCCGAGATGCAGAATGCTTATGTAAGCCGGTTCCCGCAGGACTGGGGAGAGACGGGGGACACCCGGAGACTGGGGCTGCCCAGAGTGTTAGCAGCTAAGTTCTTTCTTTCTCGTGACCAATTCCTTTTGAATTTGGCACAGAATAATGTATTTCATCTTATCAGGTAACACGCAGCAGGTGTCTGATTCCATCCTCTGGGGGGACAGAAATCTGTAGCCAAAATGCTGGTCTCTGGTCAGTTAAGGTTGCTGTTTGTGCCCTTCACAAATTACCACCCAGCTGTTTCCCAGGGGCTCTGACATTGCCATGTCTCGCTGGTAGGCTCCTAGTACAATATTTTAGGTGACAAGTTAATTTTCAAGCAAACTATATATATATATATTTTTTTTTTCCTTAGCTATTTTGCTGAAGCAGACCTTTGAGAAAAAAAATTGCATTTATCTTTTTGGAACAGGGCCATTATCGTTATTGTGATGCTCTTTCTATGCTGGGGGAATATGACTGGGCCCTGCAAGCAAACATAAAAGCTCAAAAGCTCTGTAAAAATGACCCTGAGGGAATCAAGGATCTAATTCAGCAGCATGTAAAGTTACAAAAACAAATAGAAGACCTGCAAGGTATTTCTCCTCAGATTCTTTTGGTTACAGTCGCATTCCCTTTAACTAAGCTCTGAAGGTGGGTTTCCTGGGGTGATGGAAATCCGTTTCCTCGGATTTGGCCTTGTTCTCCTGCTCAAGTCGCCTGCTTCCCCTTCTCTGCGTCTGCAGAGTTGCGTTTTGTTAGGTAACCATAAACGATTCACACCTTTTCTCAGAAGCGGCATCACGTTCCTATTGCTTGTTTCTCTGTAGAGAGAGGTGCCTTCTAGAAATTTTGGATGGAGGAAAGCTTTTTGGAGACCACTGTTGTAAAATGTGCTCTCCACTGCTGAAGCATCTCCTAGAGAGAGAAAAGGCCCCTCGGCAGAGCTGGAGTTGTGCGCTGTGCCCGCATGGAAACGCTCTAGACCTTGGCGGTGCGGGCTAGCTGCTCCTCGTCCTGCCCCTCGGTGTCTCCCCTGGGCCCCTTAGCTGTCTCCAGTGTCTGGGGTTCCCTCCCTCCGGACTCGTGAGCTCCTTGCACTCCCTGTGGCTACAGCTGGCCTCTGGTCGAGGTTGTCAGATTTGCTGACGCCGTCCTGCAGCGAGAGGTCCCTAGAAGGCTAAGATTGCTGAGGGTCATCCTGTAGTTCTCTCGGTGTGATGTTCTTACTGTCAGCTTAAAGGGAACGTGAGAAATCTGTGACAATAACATGCCGCCAGTGCACCGGCTGATTCCTCTGTGTGGTTGATTTTCATAGGTCAGACACCGACGAATCCGATGAAAGCTTTTTACGAGAGCAGGTGAGGTGGCCTGTCGGCTGTTGAGGTGCACCATCTGTTTTGTGAGTTTCAGAATCCTGTGACCTGGAAGGGGGCAGGCTTCACAAGTGGTGACGCAGGCCTGTAGGTGTCTTTCTCTCTCCCTCTCTAGCTCCCTCTCCTCTTTGCCGGTTTCCCTCTGTTCTGTTCAGTAACGTGGAAGAACATGGCCACCAGGAGCAGTGGATTCATTGTGCCAGTACCCTGGAGGCAAAAGTAAAGGAGTCACTGTGCTTGACGCTTTAAAGATGAATCACTGTATTCGGAGGAGGGAAAGAGAGAGGGACAGAGACTGCTCTGCCAGAGCAGTGCTCTGATTTTTCTCCCTGTCAGAAATAAATATCAAAAAAGTTATAGGTGGTGGTGCACCGGCCAAGTACACATAGTACCACGCCTGAGGACCCGAGTTTGAGTCCTGCTCCCCACCTGCAGCAGGCACCACCAAGCCCCAGTGATAACCCTGGTGGGAGGGGAAAAAAAAAAAAAGCCCTGTACCTCTGTGATTGAGTTTTATACGTATAGACCCCCAAAGCTTTTAAAGATAGCTGCTTATGAGCGGGCAGGAGGAGGAGGGGGGGGTTGCAAACCAGAGTACCCCTTTGGCACTTGTATGATTGTGTGGGGGGGGGGGGAAGTCAAGCTCAGAGCCTCGTGCTTACAGAGCTGGTGCCCTGGCCCCTTGGGCTGATTTTTTTTAAAGTAGCATTTGGCCTGGGAGGTGGGGACACCATGGAGAGTGCAGGCCTTGTAAGCATGAGGTTCAGAGTGGTCCTGAATGTATCAGAGTGGTGCTCTGAGTATCTTGTTCTTGTTAATAAATATCCTCCTTTTTATTTTGTTTTTGAGGTTTACAGAACAGTTGCAAATAAGCCTCCCCCTACATCCATTCATGTCCATCAACAGCATCTATAGACTGTCCTGGTACCCTGCACAAGTGACTATTTCTTTGTTCTTTTTAAAAATATTTTACTTATTCTAATGAGAGAGAGACAGAGAATGGTAGAGATAGAATGACCAGAGTCCTGCTCAGTTCTGGTTGGCAGTGGTGCTGGGGACTGAACCTGGGGCCTCACTCAGAGCCTCACAGAACCATGATGCTATCTTCCCCAGCTCAGTAAATATCTCTTTGAAAAGTCGATATTACCTTGGCGAGAGAGAGAGCTCACCAGCTAGGGTGCAGCTTTGTCCTGTGCACAGCCTGTTCTTGAGCCCTGGGGGGAGCTCTGTTGCTGGGATCTCCCTCCCTCCCTCTCTCTCTCCGTCTCTCTATCCAAATAGAAAGCACAGAAATTGGCACTCGGACCAGGCCAGGGCTGTGCCGCCGAGCAGAGAAACCAGCTAAACAGCCAACAAGTCCCTGATTTCAAGGAACAGGCTATGCCTGCTGAGTGGCCGGGTTAAGGGATAAGCTTTACAACTGTGCGTTGGTCAGTGGGAATGACGGGCGTGTCCCTTTGTACCCACACAGGGCCTATATAACCAGCTTATCGGCCCCTGCCTTTAGCACGTCACTCAACTTTGTGGAGACCGAAAGGAAGTCCAAAAAAGCTAAGTACGAAATGGCCAGCGGTGGTCACCGGAACTTCAGGGTAGGTACAGTTGAAAAGAAAATGACTGGGGGCCGGGTGGTAGCTCAGCGGGTTAAGTGCCCGTGGCACAGAGCGCAGGGACCAGTGTAGGGATCCCGGTTCGAGCCCCCGGCTCCCCACCTGCAGGGGAGTCGCTTCCCAGGCGGTGAAGCAGGTCTGCAGGTGTCTGTCTTTCTCTCCTCCTCTCTGTCTTCCCCTCCTCTCTCCATTTCTCTCTGTCCTGTCCAACAACAGCAGTGGCAACAATAACAACAAGGGCAACAAAATGGGAAAACGTGGCCTCCAGGAGCAGTGGATTCGTAGTGCAGGCACCGAGCCCCAGCGACAACCCCGGAGGCCAGAGAAAGAAAGGAAAAGAAAATGGCTTCAGGCGCATTGTAGAAATACTGGGTTTCCCCAGTGGTGTTTTGATGGTGAGGGAAATGCCAAATGTGGCGCTGTGAGCTCCTCACGCCTGTTGGTTTGAGGATGAGCTAAAGCAGCAGTCCGCCCCTGCATCAGCACAAAGCCGGTGCTCCCACGTCACTCTGGACACCAGCCTTGTGTTTCGTAAACTACCACTTGGCTGCATCTCTGAGCGGCGGCGCTGCCCACGGCCCCCAGTGCTGCCCTGTGAAAGCATGGCGGGAGGTGGGGGCCTGGGGGCTGAGCCACGCCGCTCTCTACCTGCTTTCACTGTTTCTCTTCCCTCTCCCTTTTTGCTGTCCTGCCCGTCCTCCCCTACAGCTGCGCTCTACAGGCCCCGGGAGACTCCTCCCCACCTTGGCCCCCGTTACCCCCCATAGTTCTGCAGCTCTTAAGCCAGCAGCTCGGCAGAACCTGGTCTGGTGGTTGCTTCAGGACCCCTTACTCTGACTCTGCCACCAGCGTCCCTGAGGGTCTGTGTCTGCACTGTTTTAAAAACTGTTGTGTCGGGAGTCGGGCGGTGGCGCAGCGGGTTAAGCGCATGTGCTGCAAAGCTCAAGGACCGGCGTAAGGATCCCGGTTCGAACCCCCTGGCTCCCCACCTGCAGGGGAGTCGCTTCACAGGCGGTGAAGCAGGTCTGCAGGTGTCTGTCGCATTGGATCGACCTTCTCGTGGTGCATCCCGTGAGTGCCCATTCATTGGGGAAACTGACGATCCTTCCTAGCCGACTGAATCCACATGGATCCCAGTCACTTTCAAAGCCAGCAACAAGCAGACATCAGGCTCAACCTGGCGCTGTTGACTGGCTACGGAAGAAGGGCAAACGCTAGAAGAAGAAGAAGGTGTCTGTCTTTCTCTCCCCCTCTCTGTCTTCCCGTCCCCTCTCCATTTCTCTCTGTCCTATCCAACAATGATGACCTCAATAACCACAATAATAAAAAACAAGAAGGGCAACAAAAGGGAAAATAAATAAATATAAAAAAGTTTTAAAAAAAAGAAACTAAATCTTATAAAAAAATTTCTCGGTTAACAAACACATGATTAGTTGTTGGTTGCCTTAAGTTATTCCTGATAATATATTTTTCTCTCCCTCTAGCGCTGAATATATGTTTCCTATACATCCTATCATTTACTTATTTGGAGGGGCCACCAGGGTTATCACTGGGGCTCTGTATCTCCATTCTCTCACCCCTTCCAGTGGCCTTTTAATTTTCTTTTCCATAGACAACGAGAGATAAAGAGAAACAGAGAGGTCCCAGTGGTAGCGCACCTGGTCGAGTACACACAGTGCCAGGCGCAAGGATTCAGGTTCAAGCCCTCAGCCCTCACCTGCGGGGGGAGAGCTTTGCGAGGGGTGAAGCAGGGCTGCAGGTGTCTGTCTTTCTCTCCCCCTCTCTGTCTTCCCCTCCTCTCTCCATTTCTCTCTGTCCTATCCAACAACAACAACATCAAGAATAACTACAACAATGAAAGCAACAAGGGCAACAAAAGGGAAAATAAATAAATAAAATTTAAAAAAAATAGTAATAACTGTTGTGTCCTGGACACTCCTCAGAAGTCACTCAGTCTGCATGTGTATTATCTCCAGGCCTTGAGAGGAAGGCCACTTTCCCCAGCCCTGTAGAATCCTTTTATTGTGAACCCTGAAGCCCCAGGCCAGGGCAGGGCACACCCGGTTGATCCCTCAGCCCCACTGGCAGGAAGGAAGTTTCACAAGTGGTGAAGCAGGGCTGCAGGTGTCTCGTTCTCTCTGTCTTCTTCCCTCTCAGTGTCTGCCTGTATCCACCATAAATAAGTAGAGGCTGTTGGGAATGGTGCATTTGTGGTGCAGGCACTTCTTCTTCTAGCGTTTGCCCTTCTTCCGTAGCCAGTTAATGGCTTTGAAAGTGACTGGGATCCATGTGGATTCAGTCGGCTAGGAAGGATCATCAGTTTCCCCAATGGATGGGTACTCACGGGATGCACCACGGGAAGGTCGATCCCAGCAACAAACCTGGTGGCAGTTAGTGGGGGGGGGGGGTGTGTGGGGGGGGGAAGGAACAAAAAAAAAGCTCTCCCAACTCTCCCAAGGTTGTATTCCAGCAGGAAAGGTATGTGGACGTGCAAGAAGGGCAGACCTAATTGTCCTGTGACTGACGGCACAGCACACCGGGTGTAAGGACCCGGGTGAAGACTTTTGGTGGGGAGAGCTCAGGTCACCACGTCAGGGGCCACTTGTTGGATCCCTCCCCTAGGCTTACTAACCCCCTGGGTATTTTTGGAGCGTGGACAAGTTCTGACTTGCTCTGTTCTCTTCTGTTGCTTAGCTCGGGAATCTTTCCTGGCTGTGTTTCCACAGTCTCTCACTGATTCTGTTTGTCCTGCACAGGTGATGGATGAGGTTTTCACAATTGATGACTGTGACTGTCACACAGAATTTCTGTCACCACCAGGTGAGCTTTTCTTCCATTCTATAAATTGTGGCTGAGTGACTAGTGTCGCCTGAACTGTGAGGCCCTAAAGTCTGCACAAGCCTCGCTCGTACTTGCTGTAGTGCCGCTTTCACAGTGTTTCTGTGTGGGGAAGCCAGGGGCTGGGAGGTGGCTCAGCCAGTAGAGTACCCATTGTAGGGCGGAGTATGCCTGAGGCCCTGGATTCAAGCCCTGCCGCCAGAAGGGAGAGCCCCACAGATAGGGGAGCGGTGCTGTGGTGTTCCTTCACGCTGTCTCTCCCCGCCTCCATTCTCCTTCAAATTAAAGAATAAGAAGCGGGGTATTGGGGGGCCTCTCAGCAGTATCACACAGGGTACAGGACTCTGGGTTCATGCCCGTGTGTCACGTTAAAATTTGTTGCCTGTTTACCTGGAATCACTCCTAGTTTGGGCACACCAATGAGCTCGGGGGCTCTAAAAGGGAGGGAATGAAGTTCTTGGCCTCATCAGCGAATCCCACTAGTCCTATATGTCCCGGCTTTTATTCCATCATCTCCCCTCTGCCCTCCAAAGCACCCTCTCAGATTGTCCGTTCCCAGTCGCCCTGCTCCTGACACTTGAATACCACAGAGGCCGTTTGTCTGTTTCTGCGCTCTGTGTTCCTTTGTGCCTCACACACAGAGAGGTAGGGCTTAGGTAGCTCCGGGCTTGGGCACAGGGCTTGGCCAGTCGAGGTCCCGTGTTCAGCCCCAGGCAGACCCGCGTAGAAGTAAAGCACATCTTCTAGTGACCTGGTCTCAGAGACGGCGACGGTGCCTGGAGAGCTCACCGTGTCCCCATCTCCCGTCACCAGCTGCCACCCTGCCCCGCAGGAGTGCTGTCCCTCTGAGAGCGGGTGGCCGAGGCCGATGCCCAGTGCTGCCAGTTGCATGGCGTAGTGCATGCGTCCAAGCAGCGCGTGGCTTCTGTTTACGTAGTAACTGCAGACAGCGTCCTTGGGAAGTGCAGGCCCCAGAGAAGTGAATGGTCGTGCCTCATTTCTCCCCTTGTCTCCCTTTCTGCTACTAGATCTTGATGAAAATCATTCTAAGATGGATCCCAAGCTTGCTTCCCCGCCTCTTACACCAGCATTTAAGGAAATGCCAGTTTTCTCGACGAAGCTATTTCTCTCAAACTTCACTTTGTGTTCCTTCAAGGGAATTGCGTTGAGATGCTTCATCTTCTGCTTAGTGATCCTGTTGTTCTCTTTCACTTTCTCCTATTTGTCAGGTCATTTTATTTTTCCGAATCACGTTATTGGGGAAATGACGGTTTACAGGACAGTTGTGGACACATGAGTACAATTTCTTAGCGCTCACGATAGATGTCTGCACACCACGCGCACCGCCACCCCGCAGTCTCTCTTCACCATCGTGTACCTGGCCCCGTGTCTGCCCCCCACCCCCCAGCCCAGTGTCCTTGCTTGACTGCATCACACCCACCCGCCCCAAGCTTCACCTGTGCCGCCCTTTTCTTGCCTCGCTGCCTAAGACCCACCTAGAAGTGAGATTATCTGGTTGTTTGTCTTTCTCCTTCTGGCTTATCTCACTTACCATGATTCCTTCCTACTCCATCCAAGAGAGGGCAAGGGTGAACAGTTGGTTTCTTACAGCTGAAGAGCGCTCCATTGTGTGTATATGTCACAGCCCCGCATCTGTTGGACATACCTGGGTTGCTTCCGGGTTGGGGCTATTACAGACTGAGCTGCCATGAACAGAGCCGCACGTAGGTCTCTCTGGCTGGGTGTTTTTGTGTTTTCTGGCTACATCTCTAGGACGAGAAGTGCTGCGTCCCAGGGTAGGTCCATTTCTGGTGTTCTGAGATGTGTTCTCCTGTCAGCATTTGCTTTCAGCAACCATTCTGTCTTTCGCATCTAGCTCCTTAGAGATAAGAGGTGCTTTGTTTATTTTAATGCACCAGTAGTTTATGCAGTTAAATCTTCTGACCGGTCAGTATTTTTAGGCCTTTATTAGCAGACAGCGCATTTAAATAAACTGTCCAAATACTGTCTGTCGTTAATCATCGACGTGTAGGTGAAGAAGTCGAGCTCCCAGGGCTAGGGCCAAGTAGTTGTAGGTCCTGGGTCACCATTGGGAGTCCAAGTGAAACTAGTGTGCCTTTCTGGGAGCCTCTGTCCCTTGCTGAGGCCACCAAGCTGAGCTCAGGATGTCATTCCCCCCCCCACTGGGCTCTGAACCCCCCTCTGCCATCTCTCCCCAAGCTCTCCAGCAAATACTGTCCCTACTCTGCACTCCTGCAGCTTAGTGACATGTCCCCCACCCCCGACCCCAGAAGCCTGTAGTGGCTCTTCAGTTTGGCCAGTGGGCTAGAGGCTGAGTGACAGCAGGGGTTTGCATGCAGGATCTGTGAGCTGCCACCTGCGTCCCAGTGCAAAATCAGACAGGTCTACTCCGTGTCTCCAGAAACTTCCCTCTAGCTTGGGGACACTCTAGCCAGATCCTCCTTGTCCTTTAAACCAATATCTAAATGTTCCATTCCCACCGACTCTCTCCCCAACCATTCCAACCTAAGTGACTTCTCCCTCCTCTTCATGACGAAAGCAGTTACCATGGAGTGAACATAGCAGTAAGAGCCGTGTCTGCGTTACTGGAGTGACTGTCTTTTCTTCCCATCTGACTGTTAGCTGAAAAGATGAGCTGTGTCCTTTATCTGCCGATGATAGTTCTAAGTCATAATCGTTAGAATTTTCTTCCAGAGTAGCTTTAGAACATATACAGAAAAAAGGGTACACCTTATAGCTTCTTTTTTTAGCTTATCTCTTTGTAATTACACTTACATGTAATATTATTGCCTTCAATTTTCTGTGAGTGTGTTTTGTTTTCAAGCTTGTTGATTTTTTATGTACTGTTCTATGAACATAAATGCCCCGCCCCCTTTTTTAAATAGTTTGTTTATTGGAGAGAGAGAAACTTGAGATGGAAGCGGGAGGTAGAGAGAACTAGAGACATTCTGAAGGGCAGCACAGCTTCACCACTTGGGAAGCTCCCCCTACAGGTGGGGTCCAGGGTTGAACCCAGGTCCTTGTGTGTGGAAATACGCACTCAACCTGGCTACCTTGCCCTTGTTTTTTTATTAGTGATTTAATAATGCTTTACAGGACTGTGAGACTGTAGATATGTAGTTTCACACACACACACACACACACACACACACACACATACACCCCAAAGTTCTGTGACTTCCCCACCCCACGATAACCACCATAGGAACAAATGTTTTTGTGTTAACAGGTCCACCACCAAAATATAAAGGAAAACAAAAATCCAGAAGCAATGACATGGAGAAGTTCAGGTATGTTTCAAGTCTAAGATTTCTCTTTGTTTTATCTTAGTGTGTTTATCCTCCTAATGCTATCCTCTTCTCAAGGGGAAAAAAAAAGTGAAAAAAAGATGAGTGCTGAAATCCCTTTCACATTTCGGAAGCATCTTTCATGTTCAGGGCTGAAGGGTATTTCATAGGATAAATGTGTCTTTGAAGAAGACATTTCTACAGGGGAATTGCTCTCCCCAAGAGGGATATATAATTTTATTTTTTGACAGTTGTCGACAAGTTCTTCTCCCCAGAAAGTTGTCCTTGTGGGTGGCCCAACTTTTAAAAATCTTTAAGTAAAAAAGTCGGAACCATGTAATTAGACTATGTCAAATGCATCTTTTCTGGATAGGCACACATTTTTCTTCCTTCTCATCACCACTAGACAATGCAATGTAGCTACATATATGGCATTTACCTATAACTTGATATGTGTTCTAGTAACTGTTGAGAATATTTAACAACTTTCACTTTGGTAGGATTTCTGTTCAGGAGCTCATGACTATAGTTATTCTCTTTAAAATGATCTTCAACACATAGGATTTTTTCCTTCCTAGAAGCAAGACTGTTTTAAACTATTTCAAAGCGAGTGATTTTCTCTTTCAGTCCTTGCTCACAAATGACTTTACCAATGGACCTGAAAACCATCTTGGAGAAGCAGTTTTCTAAGTCTTCCAGAGCTGCGAACCAGGTGATGAGAAAGATATTCTAGTAGAAAAAGCAAAACTCTTTGAGCTGTTTTTTTTTGGCTTTTGTTTCACATAAATGAAATCTAACCAAGTACACCACTCAGCTTAAGTCATCTTAGTTGTGGACTCAGAATTTAATGTCTGACTGCTAAGAAGCCAGACTCATTGCTTTAGATGGGAAACTGATGACGCATCTACCAGAAACACAACTTCTGGGTGACATTAGTTTTGTTGACCGCTACTCACAGAATCATTTGCTTCCCAGAGATGGAAAGATTTGGGGACTTTTCCCTTGTCCTTAAGTATTTTAAATAGATTCAAATCATTGCAAAAGGTTTCAGCACTTGTAATTCCATCCTGCCTACTCATTGTACACCAAGGTTTATTGGTGGCGAGACCCTGCTAGTCCACCTCCACCCTGGCCAAAACCAGTAGTCGGGTAGCTTTGTATGTGGAGTTTTACTAGCATTGAGTAGGTGGTGGACATGTCTGTGAAGGGCGAGAGATGAACAGTAGTCATCGTGGGGCCAGCACTTCACCTCCTGTAACTTACGAGCTCACGCTCCGTGTGCTGCCGCTGAACTTGTTGATGGCGTGACTGAGAGCAAGTTGTAAGTCGTGGAGCCCTCCTGTCCTGTTTCTTCTGGGAGAAGTGTTGCTGAATTTGGCCACTTTGGAGGAAGAGCAGTAGACAGCTTTCATTCCTGTGGGGCCAGCTGCTCTTCCCTTTGTCAAGAGGAGCGCCGGCCACGGGCACGTTTGCGCACTTCATACTCCACTCCTCAGACAGGTGTGTATGTGACGCACACAGACTGTGAGGTCAGGAGATGCTGGCATGGTTCACCTGGCCTTCAGGCCTTAGGGGACTTTTGAGGCTAGCGTGTACCTAAAATCAGAAACCGAATGATGTCTGTGCACTCCTCACTTGTGTTATTTCTTCCTTCCTCGGTTTATGACACGGTACATTACAGAGACTTTGTTCTTTTATTTATTTATTTATTTATTCCCTTTTGTTGCTCTTGTTGTTTTATTGTTGTAGTTATTATTATCATTGTCGTCATTGTTGGATAGGACAGAGAGAAATGGAGAGAGATGGGGTAAGACAGAGAGAGGGAGAGAAAGACACCTGCAGACCTGCTTCACCGCTTGTGAAGTGACTCCCCTGCAGGTGGGGAGCCAGGGCTTGAACCGGGATTCTTAAGCCGGTCCTTGCACTTTGCGCCACCTGCGCTTAACCCACTGGGCTACAGCCTGACTCCCATTCTTTTTTTTTTTTTTTAATCGCTGTGTTGTGCCCTCTGTGGTGAACCTACCAGTATCCCTTCCACACTCGTGTCTAGTCAAATCCAGACACATGGACGGTGGACTAGAGCTTTACCTGACACCTGCCTCACAGAGAATTTTAAGTGACTACCCCTACGTGGCTGACTGTTGGATTCTTAGCTACATCTGCTTATCTGAACCATAGCTCATTTCTCATTTGTTCTGTTTAAAAGTTGAAAGCTCTGTTCACTTCACAGAAGTGAAGCAGGCTTGTGAGAGCCATGAAGTGTAAGAAGAACCACCCTTTCTTGTCCTGGATAATAATGGGAGGATCTGGGTTAAGATCAGTTTACTCGGGGGGCCCCGTGGCGGTAGCACCTGGTTGAGTGCACCTGTCACTACACTCAAGGACCAGGGTTCAAATCGCCATTCCCTTTCTGTAAGGGGGAGACTTCTTGAGAAGTGGAGCTGTGCTGCAGGTGTCTCTTCTTTTCTCTCTGCCTCTTGTCCTCTATAAATAATAATAATAACAAAAGACCACTGGGAATGGTGTGGTCCTGCAGGCACCATGGCCCAGTGACTCTGGTGGGGAAAAAAAAAACACTTTATGGGAGTCGGATGGTAGCACAGCGGGTTGAGCGCATGTGGCACAAAGCATAAGGACCAGCGTAAGGATCCCAGTTCAAGCTCCTGGCTCCCCACCTGAAAGGGAGTCGCTTCACAGGTGGTGAAGCAGGTCTGCAGTTGTCTTTCTCTCCCCCTCTGTCTTCCGCTCCTCTCTCCATTTCTTTCTGTCCTATCCAACAACGACGACATCAATAATAACTACAACTATAAAACAACAAGGACAACAAAAGGGAATAAATAAATATAAAAAAAATTTTTAAAAATCACTTTACCCTGGCTGTGCTGAAGAAGATGCTGTAATATTTATTTCTTACTGTTTTTACCTTATACACAGAGGTAAAGAGACACAGAGGCACAGAGCCTGCTTCAGTGTGGCGGGGCTGGGTTTGAACCTGGGTCGCACACATGGCGAAGCAGTGTACCGCCCACGTCCGCAAGCTCTCTCGCCGCCCCGCCCCCCTGTACTTGGAAAGGAAATGAGCATCCCGCCCTAAGGGTGGTGGTGGCTCTGGGTGTTTACTTAGCGTGCTCCTGGCAAGCTGGGACTCCCCACTGGCCTGCGGTGAGCGCCGGGTCAGTGACAGGGACTCCTCTGTTCCCAGGACTTTGCCAACATCATGAAAATGCTGCGGAGCCTGATCCAGGACGGCTACACTGCACTGCTGGAACAACGCTGCCGCAGCGCCGCCCAGGCCTTCACAGAGCTGCTCAACGGGCTGGACCCCCAGAAGATCAAGGTGCCGTGCCGCCCCTCACACGGCGTCCATGCAGAGGAGCCCAGGCCACACGGTCACCCTCGTTGGCGACCTTTACGCACACATGGTGCCGGTCCTTGTTCGGGCGCCAGATGCCGGGCTAGCTTTGCGGGCGGGAGACAGACAACCAGGGACTCATGGCTGAGCTGGGAAGCAGTGCAACCAATCTATTCCTTAGAAAATCCTGCCCTTTATATCTCCTGAGGCAGAAGAGGAAGTACATAGGATAGGGGGTGGGGAGTAGGAAAAAGCGCGCACGAAAGTATAAAGCTTCCATCTAACCAGTGGGGATTAAACCCATGCCCTGTAGGCAGGGCGAGTCTCACGTAAAGCAGTGATTATGTAAATAGACCACAGCATTTAGCAATGCAAATGAACCAATTAGCAATGCAAATGAACCTAAGAACCCACCGTGATGATCAAAACAGAAGGGGTCTTAGAAGCAGACCAACAACATGGACCCCCCCTTTTTTATCTTTTTTTCCTCATCCAAAGTAATAAACCAAGTATGTGGTGTCACTTTAATCATGTCGTTCCTTCCAGAAACCATGAAACAGGTAAATAAATATTTTTGGCAAGGTTATAGGAAAGGAATTCCCTTAATGTCAGGGCTATCCACTTAGATGCAAAGTGGGTGAAGGCAGGTGTCCCAGTGTCAGGTGGCCCACACCTGTAAGGAGTCCTGACAGTGACTCGGTGCTCTGAATGTCCAAGAGTGAAATGACTGCGGGTCATTGCAGAGTACCTGACCTGCTTGACTTCAGCCTTTATCCCGGTCCGTTAGATGAGTGAGATTTTTATCAAGGTGCTTTCTCTTTGGTGCTTGGTGTTTGGGAAGCTGGTATGTTGCCACTTGGTTAGAATTACGTTCAGATGTCTAACTGAAGCGTTTTCCCTCGTAGCAACTGAACCTGGCCATGATTAACTACGTCCTAGTGGTATACGGACTTGCCATTTCTCTTCTTGGAATAGGACAGCCTGAGGTGAGATCTGTAAAAGGATAATAAGCAGGGCCTGGTGGCAGCACACCTGGTTGATCACACACAGTACCATGTGCAGGGACCTGGGTTCCAGCCTCCGCTCCCCACCTGCAGGAGGCAAGTTTCACCAACAGTGAAGCAGGACTGCAGGTGTTTCTGCCTCTCCGTCTCTGGCTCCCCTTTTCATTTCTCTCAGTTTCTGTTCAAATAAAATAACAAAAGGGAAAGAGCAAGCTGACCCTCGTGGGCAGGAGAGAGCAAAGTGGCAGTGCACAGGAGTGACAGTCGAGAGGTTTCAGATCCAATCCGTGGCACCACCAGCAGCCCGAGCTGAGTGGTGTTTGGATGGATGGGTGGGTGGGAAGGGGAGGAGGGGAGGCAGGACAGAGTATTTATGCCAGCTAGTGGGGCCCTGCTTTTGGTTTGTGGGACCAGTACTAATAGACGGTGCTGGATCTCAGAGCAAAGTGAGGGGAAAAGACCAGTGAGAGGAGGGGCCAAGCATGGTGATTCCACCATGTGCCGTCTGGGAGACATCTGTGTACCTGTGAGAGTTGACACGGGCACTCACCACCATCAGAGTCACCGTAGTGACTGCACTTGATGGCAGAAGGGAGGCCGGAATGGGCCTGGGAAGGAGGAGAGTGGAATTCTGTGCTGAGCTCTTCCTAACAGCTGTACAAGTGACAGTTACTCTTGTGCACTGCTGCTCACGGATGTGCAGTTACTTCAGAACAGCCCTCGCTGCGTGGACTCTGCTTCCTGAGGAGCCGGCCTCAGAGCTCCTCAGAAGCTCCATCTGATCCTGACATTGTCCATTTTCACACACAGTGATGTCTCCAATTTTGCCTTGGGCTAAATGTCTCCTTAGTTTTTTGTTTTTTTCCTTAAAAGAAAGTAAGTGCATTCAAAGCTCTGAGGTTTTCATGGCTGGAAATACTCAGAAGATTGTGCTCTGAACTGTGTAAAGCTTTTCACACAAGAGTCACGTTTAAGATAGAGCATCTGCCTGTCTGAATCCACAGAGCACTGTGGCGATGCTGGTGGTCTTTGCTCCCGAGGGAGTGGCACTTGCTAATATCTATGTGTTGCGGGGTGTTTGCAGCCAAACCAGTCTTCTTGCCACGAATTCACACCCGTCAGGCGGAGCCGGCGCACACCGAACCCCTTCGTGTGCTGTTCGGTCGCTTGTCTGACGTGTCCGACCACAGTGTCTCGCTCTCAAACGAGGGCTCTGGGCAATGGTGTGATTTGGCCGCAGGAGTTTGTAGAGACTTGGCCTTTTGTGTAAGAGATCCTTCTTCTCTCTGCTGTTGAAGGAGTTATCTGAAGCAGAAAACCAGTTTAAGAGGATGATTGAACACTATCCCAATGAAGGACTTGATTGCTTGGCTTACTGTGGAATTGGCAAAGTGTATTTGAAGAAGAACAGGTTAGTGAACTCCTTTGCTGTTTCCTCTGTGGCACACCGTTCTCCCCTGTTTAGTTTGAAGACTGGCGTTTCGTCGCCAGTACAAGGCCATTCCGTTCTGCTTCTACTGCTTCCTAGTTTTGAATTTAACAGAAAAGCCCACTACAGAGTCACCTGGCACAGGGTGGGGTGGGGGGTATGTTTTGTCTTTCGGCACCTGTGTTTGCTTGTTTGGTTTTTGCCTCCAGGGTTATAAAGGGTGACTGGATCAATGCCAAGGAAGGCTTTCTAAGCCCCGTCAGCTAATTTCTGGTTGTACACGTGCCGTAAGGAAAACCTGTGTGGAGTGGTTGAAGCGAGCACAGGTGTTGTGCAGTATCTGGAGACCTCTGGTCTGAACTTGGGCCGGAGTCCTCACCCTGATAAGCAGCTGTGCTCTCTCTCCACACACCACGTGACCCTGAGCGCCAGGAGGCTCAGGAACTCAGGGAGGGCAAGGACAAAGAATTCCGGTGACGAGTCGGTGGCGTGCTGACACAGAGATACTTTCTGTATCTTTCACTTAGGCCCGACAAAAACAGTGATAGGTTGATTCACTGCTCTTGCTTACCTGTAAAATTCAGCTAACTTACTGGGGGAAATTCTGTTCGATAGTCTGGCACATAGTCTTGGGACTCATCCTTAGAGAGTGCCTGGAACCTTCTCGATAGAGTCTTAAATAAGAACAGAAGATACAGCTGATGTAAGGGCTCCAACTTCCTGAAGTGATGTCTGATGAGGTCACACCACACTCAGGACCTGGGGAAGCCGCAGGGGCGGGGCTGGCCGCCACCTGTGTGGTGACGCGGCGCGTGGAGTTCAGTGCAACGTCAGGCACACGACACGAGTTAGGACACCTGCCTGCTGAACTTTGCCACTCACGGACGTTCACGAGGCTTCAGAAAGTGGACAGTCGGCCGTTGATGGCGCACCTGGTTGAACACACATGGTACAATATGCAAGGACTCAGGTTCAAGCCCCCAGTCTCCACGAGTGGTGAAGCAGGGCTGCAGATGTCTCTGCCTCTCTCCTTCTCAGTCTCCCTCTTCCTCTCAATTTCTGGCTGTCTCTATCCAATAAATAAAAATAACGTTTAAAAAAATTTTTTTTTAGTGTTGACAATCAGGGACGGTGACAAATGAGTCTTTGCCTTGAACCGAAAAGCATTTTTACCTTCAAGATAGTGTGTGTTAGGGGGCTCATAACATACTGTACTTTTGCCATTATGGGTTGCAAGCTCTGGTTTAAAAGTTTTTATTTTTTTATATATATTTTATTTATTTATTCTTTCTTGTTGCCCTTGTTTTATTGTTGTAGTTATTATTGTTGTAATTGATGTCCTTGTTGTTGGATAGGACAGAGAGAAATGGAGAGAGGAGGGGAAAACAGAGAGGGGCAGAGAAAGACAGACACCTGCAGACCTGCCTCACCGCCTGTGAAGTGACTCCCCTGCAGGTGGGGAGCCGGGGCCTGGAACCGGGATCCTTAGGCCGGTCCTTGCGCTTCGCACCACGTGCGCTCAACCCGCTGCGCTACCTCCGGACTCCCTGGTTTATAAGTTTTACATCATTCAGATAAGAGAATACAGACTTGCTTAATTTTACATATTTTACATATTTTATGTCCAGTGTGTTATTCTTTTGTTGGAAACCATTGACATTTTTTTCCCGAACCGTAAATCAGAACTAAAACATTTTAAAACAAAATGTATACACATGCTCTGTTAAAGTAATTCACTGCTTTATGGTTGAAGAAAGATCGCCAGACAACCAACCCTTGTTTTCTCGTTTTTTTGGCAGATTTCTGCATAGATGTCCTATACAATGAGAAAGGAAAAGAATGTGTGTCGTTAGAGTGAGAGGCTGTTTCTCGACGTTTAGCAAATGAAAGAGTAGAAATATACAAAGAATGGTCATTGTTAAGTTTTCTGTTTCAGTTATTGGAAGCTTTAAAACACACAAACTCTCGGTGGTCGAGTGTGCATCTAGCGTGCGGAAGCCGACTGCAGGCTGCTGTGTGTGTGTGTGTGTGTGTGTGTGTGTGTGTGTGTGTGTGTGTGTGTGTGTGTGTGTGTGTGATTTTCGTTGAATGTATAGGTTCCTGGGCAGTGACTCACCACATCACTGACAGGAAGAGGGAGCAGGCAGCCCCATGACTGGCTCTGAACACTTGGCATCTCGTATCTTCACTGTCTGTCTGCTCATCCTGGTTATGATCTTAGGTTTCTGGAAGCACTTAATCACTTCGAGAAAGCAAAAACCTTGATTTACCGTCTCCCTGGAGTGCTAACTTGGCCCACGAGCAACGTGGTTATCGAAGAGACCCATCCAGGGAAAATAAAGGTAACTGCTTCTGCTTCTTTCTAACCGTGGGCTGACTCGAGACTCGGAAGACAAAGAAGGAGGCTCGGGCAGCGGCGCACCTAGTTGAGTGCACACATTACCATGCACAAAGACCTGGGTTCGAGCCAGGTTATCGCTGGGCCTGGGTCCTTGCACCACGAATCCACTGCTCCTGGAGGCCAACTTTTTCAATTTTGTTGTTGTTGTTGTTGTGTTGTTGTTGTTATTGCTGCATAGGACAGAGAGAACTTGAGAGGGGAGGGGAAGATAGACACCTGCAGGCCTGCTTCACCGCTTGTGAAACAAACCCCCATGCAGGTGGGGAGCCGGGGCCTTGAACCGGGATCCTTATGCGCGAATTAAGTCATCTTTGAATTGTACCTTTGCAAAGCAGATATTTGAAAACTACGGATAATAAGACAGAAGATACCAGGAGTGGTGCAGTCTCCTCCCTCTGTCCGTTTGGGATGGAGACAGAGCAGGACTTGAGATTTAAAAAAAAAAAAAAAAAAAAAACTGGCACTGAAAATGTGGCAGGATCTCCAGGGGTGCCAGAGACCGTGGAGTAGTTCTCTGGGCAGCAGCCCCACTCAGGTAGCAGGGGGACTAGGAGGGGTCCCGGGATGGTAGGGTCCTAAATAGCCTGCTATTGGGGGTGAGGGTAGGGGCTCTGTTCTGTTCCCTTACTCAACTCCCTCTAAATGTCCAAAAGCTACATTATAAATGAACTTGGGAAATTGTAATGCAGGGTAATAGCTTTTTTCTGTTTCCTAAATACTGTTTGGAAAAAAAATCCAGATGTGTTTCAGGATCAGTTGAAAGAGAACCAGAGCGTCCCTCAGTCGCCCTGTCATAGGCCTCAGGGAGCCAGCTCTGGCCCTCACGCCGGCAAGGCCCGGCCCACCCGCAGCACCACTTGTGAGCACCTTGCACGGCACCAAGGAACTCCGCGGGTGACGGCAGGCGGTTACTGAAGGGAGAGGCATTCTTGTCACATTGATGTCCTAAGTGTCGATTTTATTGGTTTGGTTTTTTCTAGATGCTGTTGGGGAAATTCATTGAAGAATGCAAGTTCCCTCCAGTGCCCGATGCTACTTGCTGCTATCAGAAGTGCCGCGGCTACTCCAAGGTCCAGATTTACGTCTCTGACCCCGACTTCAAGGTAACGGGTGAACGCCGTAACACAGGGCCTTTCAGAACTCTCCCTTTAGAGAGAGCGGGGAGAGCGATTCATTCACTTGCTTGTTTACTTTGAGAGAGAACCCAGAACACGTCTCTGGCACGTGCCATGCCAGGATGGGCGTCAGGCCCAGGCCTCACCCCTGCAAGTCCTGTGCTCTACCCTCTGAGCTGCCCCCAGCTGCTTCGTCCTCAGACTGACTCGTTTTGGTGTTGCACACGAGGACTTTCTGGAGCTATTTTACGCATTTAGGTCTTCTTGAGCAGAGTGACGATAACTCTTGTATGCACCATTAAACCGACAGTTTAAAATGTTCCCTTGCTCAACGTACGTGAAGTTTCTTTAATAACAGCGTGAGCAAGAAAGACCGCGGTGTTTTTCTGCCACCTACAATGTTCTTTGCTTTTTCTTTTGACATGGTATACTGTGGCATGCCAGGCACACACACTTAACACTGAGGGCTTTTTCTGTTTTTCTCCAACGGTTTCCAGCGCACCTGTGACGTGTGGGTACAGCCTCTCCTCTCCCCGTGTCGGGTGTCTGTAGAGCACCCCTCAGCCCAGCACAACGCCTGTTCCACCAGCCTGTACCAGCACCCCAGAGCCTCCCTCCAAACCCCCGCCACCCAGGTCCTTTGCTTTGATGCAATACACCAAACTCAGTCCAAGTTCTACTCGAATATACAAATTAAATAATAAGTCTTTATAGAACAGAGTGGATTCAGAGCCAGCTCCGCTGTCGAAAACACCCAGATTCTGTCCTACTTTGGGGCTGGGTCAGCTCACGGGGGAGCCAGAGCCCCTAAAATAACAAGCGAGTACCCCTCTCCCTTTGTAGCCACTGCTCCTTGAACTGCCTGGGCTGTGGAGGTACAGCGAGTAGAATGAGATCTGCCAGACACAAAGCAGGACTTGGGCTGGAGTTGGGTACTGCACCAGAACAAAGGCCGCAGGAGAGAGCTCAGGTCCTGGAGCGCGATGGCAGAGGAGGGCCTGGAGGGCTTGAGTCGTTATGTGGGAAACTGAGAATGTTACACATGGGACATTTATAGTGCAACACGTGTAAAATACAACTATTGTATTTTACTGTTGACTGAAAACCATTAATCCCCCCCAATGGAGAAAAAATAATAAACTAAAAAGAAAGAGACGTCACAGTTACGATCTCTGAAGTTTGTGTCCGTGAATCTAAAGACCATGCTGATGGCCAAGTTCGCTCCTAGAGACCCAGGTGCGAGACCAAGCGTGTTACTGGGCCTTAGTTTGTTCCAGAGGATGGCAGCTGCCCTGCCACGGTGCCCAGTTAGCGGGTGTGGTGAAATCACCTTGATCAGTGTGGAGCACTGTAAAGAGTAAGGCAGTTGGAAGCAACCCAGGTGTCCAACAACAGATGAGTGGCTGAGCAAGTTGTGGTCTGTATACACAATGGAATACTACTCAGCTATTAAAAACGGTGAATTCACCATTTTCAGCCCATCTTGGATGGAGCTTGAAGAAATCACGTTAAGCGAAATAAGTCAGAAACAGAAGGATGAATATGGGATGATCTCACTCTCAGGCAGAATTTGACAAATAAGATCAGAAGAGAAAACACAAGTAGAACCTGAACTGGAGTTGGCGTATTGCACCAAAGTAAAGAGTCTGGGGTGGGTGGGGAGGAGAATACAGGTGCAAAAAGGATGACAGAGGACCAAGTGGGGGTTGTATTGTTATGTGGAAACCTGAAAAATGTTATGCACATACAAACTATTGTAATTACTGTCAAATGTAAAACATTAATCCTCCAAGGGAAAAAAACAAAGAGTAAGGCAGTGGGACACTGGGGGGGGGGGGGGAGTAGGTCAGTTAGGGCCTGTGTCTCTAGCACCAGACTTTGTGGGTGGTGGCCACTGCCCCCCACTGCCCTTAAAGAGACGGGACGGCCAGTCCAGTCAGCCAGGAGAATGCAGTCAGCTCTGTCTTACTCTGTCTGTTGTTGCTATTTGTTGTTGTTGTTGTTGTGTGTGGAGGTAAATTCTCTAAACTGTGAATTGCAAATTTTCGACTCTACTCCTGCAGGGTTTTATCCGAATCAGCTGCTGCCAGTACTGTAAGATAGAGTTCCACATGAACTGTTGGAAAAAATTAAAAACAACGACCTTTAATGATAAAATCGACAAGGTAAGGCTGCCAAGACTGTCTGAGTCTCAGTGTGCTGCCTGAGTGCTGTTTGTTCCCTGAGAGCTTTCAGAAAAGAATAAGTATTTCTCCCTGTGCATTGTATGCACAGTTAGGACGTTTCAAATGAAGGCTTGAATGATGAATTGGGAAACTATTTTCTGTTCTTATTTCAGGTAACTATTGAGGTAGTAAGAGTAGAGGTCTTGAATAAGTTGTCTAACCAGCTTTTGTCCCAGAAATATTCAGATCAAATGAAAAGATCTGTCTGATTTTAGAATTCAGATGCCTTGATTCAGCGCATGTATTGCCATGCATAAGGACCAGCATTTGAACCCCCGGCCCCCACTGGCGGGGGAGGCTTCACAAGCAGTGAGCAGCGCTGCATGCTGCGTGCGTCTCTCTCTCTCTCCCTCGCTACCCCCCCCCAGTTTCTGTTCTATCAAGTAAAGTAAATAAAGTTTAAGAAGAAAGTTTAAAATTCGGGTGCTATATATCATGATTGCTAACCCTCCAGGGATCGTTCATCTGTTTATTTAGAGGTAAAATATAGAATTTAATTTTTACCAAAATTTGATGAAGTCATTTGTGCTTAAATTATAAAGATTAAATTTCACACTGTGAATGTATCATTGAGGTTCTTCTTAATCAGAGAAATAATGTCAACTAATGCTTTCTAGGTATACTTTGAGAGAAGGGACAATTTATAGCCTTGTTTATATTCATGGAATTTGTTTCTTTTTTTGTTTATTTATTTTCCCTTTTGTTGCCCTTGTTGATTTTATTGTTGTCATTATTGTTGTCATTGTTAAATAGGACAGAGAGAAATGGAGAGAGGAGGGGAAGATAGAGAGGGGGAGAGAAAGACAGACACCTGCAGACCTGCTTCACCGCCTGTGAAGCGACTCCCCTGCAGGTGGGGAGCCGGGGGCTTGAACCGGGATCCCTACGCCGGTCCCTGCGCTTTGCACCAAGTGCGCTTAACTCGCTGCATGCACTACCGCCCAGCTCCCGGAGTTTGTTTCTTACAAACATGAGCTATAGGTAGGAGGGAAACCCTGTCCCACAGTGCGGGGGCCAGGTAGCAGTGCACCTGCTAGAGAGCACACGTTACCATATACAAGGACCTGGCGGGCCGCGTGGGGGCGCACCTGGCTGAGCGCACATGTTACAGTGCACAAGGACCCAGGTTCGAGCTCCTGGGCCCCACCTGTAGGGGGAAAGCTTTGCAGTTGGTGAAGCAGGGCTGCAGGTGTCTCTCCGTCACTTCCCCTCACTATTTCCCTCTTCCCTCTCAATTTCTGGCTGTCTCTATCCAATAAATAAATAAAGATAATAAAATTTTTTTTTTAAAAAAAGGACTTGGGTTCAAGCTCCCATTACCCACCTGTGGGAGAAAACTTCGTGAGCAGTAGAGCAGTGCTGCAGGTGCCCCACCTATATGAAAAGAGAGTGAAATTTTAAAAAATGGCCACCCCAGCGGGTAGAGTCCTCCTGCAGGCACCAAGCCCCTGACAACCCTGGGGGCAGAAACCAAAAAAATGCTTTTCTGGGCCATGTAGTCTGATAGAAACCCCAGCCCTGTTTTGCTAGGTCTCTGTTAGCTGTAAGAATCTCACATTTTCCACATTTCCCAGTTAGCTAAGAATCTCATGATGCATCCAAGTGACTGTCCCATGGAGTCACTTCTCCCATGTCTTTATCTTACCTGGATTCAACTCCTGCTACACACACTCCCGAATTCCCGAATGGCCTGAACCATTCCACTAGCTTAGCAGATGCCCTCTGTAAACGCTGGGAGGGGCTGTCCTCTTTGCCTTTTGTCGATAGCTTATATGGGTCTGCTGAGGCGTGCACAAGCTCACTATACAAGGACCGACCTGCTCTCTTGCCCTTCTGAATGGAGGGAGAGGACCCATCTTGTGGCAGAGGGTAGGGAGCAGTTTCCTAAAACGCGCTTGGCGTGGGTGCCCTTCCTGTCTGCTCAGCTTGCCATGACAAAGCAGGCATTGGCCTGAGCCCCACAGCTGGACACGTCTCCCCCACCCCAGGCCCCCAGACTCACCTAGCAGCTCTCTGGAAGGAAGCCTCAGGCCATGACTTGCCTGTCTGGGGTGACTAAGATGATAGACATTGGGGTTCATTCTGAGGTACAATGCCCTGAATGTTTGTTTGAATCACACAGGACTTCCTGCAAGGAATTTGTCTCACCCCCGACTGTGAAGGAATCATTTCTAAGATCATCATCTTCAGCAGTGGTGGTCAAGTTAAATGTGAAGTAAGTGACCGAGAAAGGGGCCTTGTTAAACCCACAGCTTAAAGGCTCTGGAAGTGGTTAGATTTGGAGCTTGTCTTTTCCTAGAAAGGGCACAGGGGGAAAATAAGAGTAAGGATCCTTCTTGGCAGTGAAGTGAAGGCATCGCACATCCCTTCGTTTCCTTCCGGGAAAAGGAGACTGCTCACATTTTATCTGTACTGTCTTCCTAATCCCCAGAGCACGGGCACGCGTGGGCTTGGGGAGAGGCGGGCTTGTGCAGGCTGCAGGGGTGGGCTGTTGTAACGTGTGCCCTTTACTTCATCTTCTGCTTACTCTCTTTCTTCTTTCCTCCTTCCTTCCGTTTTCAATACTTCTTCCTAAAGTGTGTCTTCCTTCTCTTGTTCCTCCTTTCAGTGGTTTGTTGTTGCTAAGTGTTCTGGCTTTTTATGGGGTCAGAACATGGTGACTGGTCTCTGGTTGAACATTGTGTGCTTCTGAAATGCCTGGTGGTTTTGTGCTTTCTGTCATGGGAGATTGAGACACATTTTGGCTGTCTTTGTTTTCTTTAAAGTTTGAACACAAGGTCATAAAAGAAAAAGTTCCTCCAAGACCTGTTCTGAAACAGAAATGCTCTAGGTAAGACCTTTAACGCTCAGTCAACCTCGCGATGTTTCATAGGCTTCTGAGAAAGGCGGTCCTCTAAATCACGCTTTTAACTGGCTGTGCACAGCTAGCTAGATAAATGCTCATAAGTGAATCTATGTCTGTTGAAAACATAAATAGAATTAGCCTCAGATGGTTAGTGAAAACTTGACTAAGTGGTTGAATCTCTATGTCAGATAGTGACATCGATACTATGAAGTGACATGCTTGATAATTGCATCTGGCATTTAGACAGACATTATATGCCGAACTCGCAGCTGTTTAAACTTTAACTCTAAAAACATTCCTCGTCTCTCCTCAGTAAATGTTTTGAACCAGTGACTGTTTCTCATGCAGAAATACTCAGTGTACTGTCAGAATTTTTCACTCTTCTGTATCTGTTCAGATCAAATAATTTTCGCCCTCTTTTCTTTTTGGCCTTGCTGCAGCTTTTCTGTTCTTTAAAATATATATATATCATTGGTGACCAAAAAGAAGCAAAAGAAAAGATGAACAGAATTATTTGATCAAGAGAATTCAGTGTAATCATATCCACCAAATTCTGGTGTTGTGGGTCACTACTGGAATGTGAAAATTGTTTTGTTATTGTGAATCTCTCCTTGGAATGAGTATATATGTTATCCTGCAGAGTAATTTTCACCATCCCTGTTTCCCTGTAACAATAGCTTACATACGAGGAAATGACATTTTTGTGTCCTGCCCATGTCACTCTCAGTCAGAAATCACTTCACTCATTGAGGGTGTGGCTTTTATAAGCAACTGTCATTACTTTGAAAGAGCTGATCATAGACGACAGCAATCTCTAGTACTGGACAGGACATGAGGGCTAGCTAAGGAGGAAAATGCCTACTAGATTGCTTGAAGGAGAGTCTCTATGACAGACAAAAGACTGTCGCTCAGTGAGCTTATTACAGAAACTAACCGCAACTATTTATCAGCCTCGAGAAGTTAAAACTGAAAGAAGACAAGAAATTGAAGAGAAAGATCCAGAAACAGGAAGCAAAAAAATTAGCACAAGAAAGAATGGAGGAGGACATCCGAGAAAGCAACGCCCCCAAGGCTGAAGACGCGAAAGGTGAGTGAGTGAGCACGGCTGCTTCCTGGTGAGGGTCGGGCCACAGAGCTGCTGCTGCCCAACCCAGACCCAGACCGCAGGCTTCACTTGATGACTTGATGCCGTGGTCAGGACAGAGGCAGTGACACGCCTGGTGTGTGTGCCTGCGCTCGCTGCTTGCTTAGAGGCCGCTCGTAAAAGGCGTTGAGACTGAAGGGACCCTGCCAGTCCCCGTGAGCGGCCATCACCTTGCAGTCCGTGCCTGATGTCGCGGGCCAGTAGGCCAGCCACTCAGCGCACTACTCCGCCGTGTGCGAGCCGGGTTCGAGCCCGGCCCCTGGAGTTGTGCTGGGCTCCACCTGGGTCGTGCACAGGACAGAGCAGGTGCACCATCCAGTAAGCTGTCCTGCGCGCCCTCCATCCTTCCCTTCTTTTTAAAGAGTGTAATATCCGGTTGTTGGTGGTTGGATAATGATGTGCTGGTTATATGACCTCAGGGACGGAGTTCCGCACGGCGCCCACCACCGACTCCCGTGCCCCTCCTCCCCAGTGATGACCACCACAGTTCTCACAGAGCCCCAGAGGCAGTTTCAGTCGTCCGTTGCTGTTTTCCATTTCATATTGATAGTTCAAAGCACCGGTCGAGCATTAAGTGGAGATGGCTAGTGAGGCTGGCTTAGAACTGCTGAAAGAATTCCTCCGACTTTAGAGGAAGCAGACTGTCAGGTCCGTGGTCTGTGCCGAGTGAAGGGAGGTGAAGTCTTTGACCTTGTGGCTGGTGTGGACGCCCCCGTCTCTCCAGAGGTATTGCTGTTCAGTTCAGAATCTCTCGAGTTGTTCATTTCAGACAGCTGATGAGATCCCTGGCGTG
>NC_080170.1:123200689-123205689 GCF_950295315.1 Erinaceus europaeus
CTTCACAAGTGCTGAAGCAGGGCTGCAGGTGTGTGTGTGTGTGTGTGTGTGTCTGTCTGTCTGTCTGTCTGTCTTCCCCTTCTCAATTTCTGGCTGTCTCCATCTAATAAATAAATAAAGATAATTAAAAAAATTGTTAATAGTCTAGGGGCTTGAGATGGTAACACGCTGTGTCGGTGTTGGAGCAGTTCTAGTTGCGCTAAGTAGCATTAGGCATCGTTAGACTTCTCTTTTCCTTCCAGGTAAGGCGTAGTGCTGGGGCTGCCGTAGTCAGTTTTACTTGGCTGACTAGGCTGTGCAGATTGGTGTATTCTTATAAAGATGCTAACCTGACTGTGCCTTGGTTTTCCCCGTCCCTCCTTTCCAGTTTAACCCTACCAAAATAAAGAACAAAGGCAAGAAAAAGAAGCAGAAAGATTCAAAGGTATGGGGCATTGTCTATATTCTTGTCTCGAATAACAAATTGACTACATATAAGTTAGAATCAGTCAATTCTCAGGCTACTTTGAAGCATTTTGTAGAGGAAGACTTTAAAGGTCTGTTTGTAGTCCTGTAGACAGACCATCAAGAACTCCTAGCTTATATTACGTGGAATCACTGGCTCTTGAGTGAGACGCTTATCTTTCCTCATTTTGTTTCCCCCATGTTAACACGATGTAGCACTCTGTGGGGGAGCCTAGAGCAGAGTAGCTAAGGGAACTTGGGGCCCCGCAGACTCTTAATAAAGGGTTTATGCCCTGGCTAGGCTGCTGACAGGCATCACCGGGCTAGTAGGCCCTCTCCCGTCCTGCCACTGAGGCTCTGCTCCAAGCCCATGAGCCAGGCAGAGCACCCTTGCTAAGGCTTGTGCTGTGGTCCTCGTGCCTGGAATACTTGGATGATCATATAAGGGGACCAGTGTGAGAAGTGAGGCAGCCCGCAGGGTCAGAATCTGTCCTTCTGTCACCAGCTTCAGTTCCTCTCTGTTCACTGAGGGGCAGGATTCCTGAGCAGTGGAAGCTAGCCACATTGGGACTTCTTGTGGCTGTCAGAGATTTTGTCGCCGTATATTCCTGTTCACAGGAAATTTGAGATAAATCTTAACCAGCAGCAGTTTGCAAGCACATCTTGTATAAACGTTCATCAGTTTGGTGATTTTGTTTTTCTCCCGTGGAGTTTTTAAGTTGAAAACCAGCGGTCTTTTTTCTGTCTTTTCAACCAGCCTATGTTAGTTGGGTCTGGAACAGCTTCAGTGACATCAAATAATGAAACTGCCACTTTGGGTGATGACCACAGGTGAGTCTCATTTATTTATTTTGACTTTGACTTATTGTTACTGTTTTGCTGCTTTCTGGGGTCAGAAGATAGCTTATTCAGTAGGGTGCCTGTCTTGCCCTGCATGTGCCTTGGGTTTGTGCCAGGGTTGGCACACCTCTCCCCCATCCCCATAAGTGTGGTTGTGGAATCATTGTCCTTCTGCATGAGGCTTGGGGGTCTGGGAGACAGTTCTCACCCAGTTGAACACATGTCCTGTGAAGCAGGGCTGCAGGTGTCTCTGTCTTTCCCTCCCCTCTCAATACCTCGTAACGTCTATAAATTTGCTAGCATGCGGCCATCGTGACGTTTATCTCAGTTGAAACAGCATTCTGCTTCAGCTAGAAGTCTCTTATCTGCTCCTATCTCTACCAGCAGATGCAATTCGAACTCCTCAGGCCCCTTCGTGGTACCCGACCACCTTCGGCAAGACGTAGAAGAATTTGAGGCTCTGTATGGCCAGCAGAGCAATGAGTATGTGGTCCGCAACAAGAAGCTATGGGACATTAACCCCAAGCAGAAGTGTTCGACTCTGTACGAGTGAGTACTTCAGCATGCCTCTGAGTCTTGTGCTGCACTGAAGCCGCCCGCCACACATCTCATGTTGTTCAGTTTGTGTCTTGTTATGCTGGCTGACAGGAGTAGTTGTTGCTGGAACTCTCTGGGGAAGAGAAGTTGCTTTATAGCTTCTGTTATGTCAGTGATTAGACGTAGAAGCCTGGTGGTTAAAGGTAGATAGATGCATCGCACTTGTAAAACCGGCCTGGTGTGCCAAGAGGTCTGAGGGAGGCCCCCAGCCATCACCCGGGCATTGTGAATTCCAGGGCCCCCCTCTGGCAAGGAGCGGTGTGGTTGTTAGAACGCAGCCTTACGTGGACGACGCGGTAGCTTGGCGCCTCCTAAGCCTAGTGACCCGCAGCGAAGCGTGGGCACGTGTTGCCCTGCCGTTGGTGTGAGGGTCCTGTTGCTGGCTTGCAGAGAGGAAGTGGGCTGAAATGGACAGTGCAGGCGAGGAACGCTGCCTCCCTGTGGGTTGGGTGCTGGAGATTTGACTTCTGACGCTGACTTAGGAAAAGGGAAGGCAACTTTTCCTCTTTACGTAACTCGGGGGAATTGCTTCTAGATTCAAAGAAAGAAATTGACATTTACATCAAGTCTTATTCTGGGGGTGACATAATTGAGGGAAGAGTTCTGGAAAATCTAGGAAGCAGTCAGCACTCTGAGCTTGGTGATAACGAGCACTGTTTGATGCCTTGCTTAAAAGAAGTTTCGAGCAGGGCCAGAGAAGACATTTCAGCCTGGCTGAGCACCCGCTTACATCCCTGGGGCCCCAGAGCCTGTAGGTTCAGCCCCCAAAACCACCTTATATCAGAGCTAAACAGTGCCCATCTGTCTCAAAACAAATCTGCCTTTCGAAAAAAGAAATATTGGCGGCAAGAGGAAAGTAACTGGAAATCTAGCTGTTCTGTACACAAGCCTGTGACCTGTCCACCACTTGGCCTTCTCTTCCACTTGCCTCTGTTGCATCATTCCTGTTTGGTCTCGTTGTAGACATTTGGCTGCCTCCTCACGGTCAGCCTCCTTTAAGAATCCGAGTGCTGGCCAAACCAGACTCCCGGCGACCTCCTGGACGACAGCATGGCGGCAGCTCAAAACTGCTAGTAGTCCTTAAGACACACTAATCTTGCGTTGAGTGTCCCCAACTGACAGTAGCAGTGGTGTTTTCAGGGACTTGTATGTTTTTCTTTGTTTTCATTGCTGAG
The DNA here is from genome assembly GCF_950295315.1 of Erinaceus europaeus. Taxonomy (NCBI): domain Eukaryota; kingdom Metazoa; phylum Chordata; class Mammalia; order Eulipotyphla; family Erinaceidae; genus Erinaceus; species Erinaceus europaeus. Next base: position 123,203,746 of record NC_080170.1, read on the forward strand.
GCTCCACCATGCTAGGATTTTTCAGGTAGAAAGAAACAGAGGGAGAGCGGGAGGCCCCACAGCCACGCACGTGGCAAAGCTGACGTCCCTCCCAGGGAAGAGAACGTTTGACCAAGTAAGAGGAGGAATGCTGGCGACGTAGGGGAAAAAAGGGCAGGTTCGTTTGCATTTTGTTACAGCACAAAGCATATTCTGTCACTTGAATTTTGTTGAATCTGCAAAAGTAAACATGCAGTGATGTTTTGTTAGTCAACAGAGGGAGAAAAGAAAGGTAAAACTATATGAAAATCTCGTGGAGTAGAAGAAACAGTAGGCCAGGAGATGGATCTGGATGTGGTTGATTGGTAGGGCCTGTGCTGTTTAAGGGGAGACTCTGGGTTCCGGTCTCGACACCAGGGGAAGAGCACAGTCTAGGGCACCTGCGTTTACATTCTTGAAGTATTCAGGCGAGGCTCTAGGGCCTCCGCCATGCAAGTGCTCTGACGGGCTGAGCGATCTCTCAAGCCCTGGTCGCTGTTCTGTTCACTTCTTGTCACTCCATTCAAGCACGGCACGTGCGGTCTTTTTGCCTCTGGCCCCGAGAATGGGAGTACAGCCCCTGTGAAAGTCAGGGACATTGACTAGGGGCCGCTGGTGGCAGAGGAGGTGACCCTGTGACATGGCTCAAGTTGAAGTGGTGTTGCTGGCCTGGGCACTGTCACAGCTAGCATCTGTCACTGGAGACATGGCGCTTGTGTTTCTACCGAATGGCCTCCCCGCGCCTCTGGCCAGTGTGTTGCTGGTCGAGCGTCGGCCTGGGTGATGACGGAACCCCGTTTGTGCTGTTTGAGCCCAGCACGGGTCTCGAGAATACTTAGAGAGTGATGGCTGACTTTGTGTTACCATTCAAACAACAGTTAAGTAACTAACTGCAAGCATTTTGTTCACAAAATTATTTCCGTATTGTTTTTCTTTGTAAAGGAAAAGAGGGAAGAGTTATATTTTTATTCTACTTCAATGCAGGAAAAATGTATACCACCTGGAATGTGGAGAGGGAATGTGGAGGCTCTTATTCCTTTAAAAAAAGAAGTTTTGTTTTGTTTCCTGACTGTAAATGTAGTCATACAGATGCTTATGGAAATGTTTCTAAAATAAAAAAAAAAAAGTTAAATTGATGGGAATGTTTCTCAAATAAAAGTTGAAAGGAAAAAAATCAAGGTGATGAGTGATTCCACTGCCAAGTTGTAACCTCAGTGAGCTTTTGGTGTGCACTCTTCCAGGTCTTCTGAATGTACGTGTGGGAATAAAGTCTGAAAAATCTGCACTGTCCTTTTCTTTTTGGCTCAATTTTGTCACTTGCCCTTTTCACCTAAAAGTGTGTAGGGGGGAGGGCGGTAGAGCACACACGTGACCACTCACAGGGACCACAGCAGTGGGACAGAGCTGCAAGGTGTCTGTCTTCCCTCTCGACTTCTCTCTGCCCTGTCGGAAGGAAGGAAGGAAGGAAGGAAGGAAGGAAGGGAGAAGAGGAGAGGGAAGGAGAAGGAGACAGGCAGGCAGGCAGGCACTGAGTGGTGGATTCCTTTTGCAGCAGTAATACTGGTAGATGTAAAGAAAAATGTGTGTGTGTGTGTGTGTGTGTGTGTCTGTGTGTGTGTGTGTGTGTGTGTGTGTTCAGGAACAGGAGAGACAGTGTTCAGGGACTGGAGAGAGAGAGAGTGTGTGTGTGTGTGTGTGTGTTCAGGAACAGGAGAGACAGAGTGTTCGGGGACTGGAAAGAGAGAGAGAGAGAGAGAGTGTGTGTGTGTGTGTGTGTGTGTGTGTGTGTGTGTGTGTGTGTGTGTGTGTGTGTTCAGGAACAGGAGAGACAGAGTGTTCGGGGACTGGAAAGAGAGAGAGAGAGAGTGTGTGTGTGTGTGTGTGTGTGTGTGTTCAGGAACAGGAGAGACACAGTGTTCAGGGACT